>NC_041217.1:15633950-15662661 GCF_002837175.3 Physeter macrocephalus
GCACAGGCTCCGGACGCGCAGGCTCAGTGGCCATGGCTCACGGGCCCAGCCGCTCCGGGGCATGTGGGATCCTCCCGGACAGGGGCGCGAACCCGCGTCCCCTGCATCGGCAGGCGGACTCTCAACCACTGCGCCACCAGGGAAGCCCGGGGCAAACTATTAAACCTGGAGTTACTTTCTTTGTAAATGAAGTGGTCATGGGACCTAGCAATTGATACCTCATGGGGTTGCTGTGAGAAGCAAGTGAGATCGTGCACTGAAGGTACTGAGCAGAGTGCCTCATACAGAGTGAGCCTTGATTATCAACCATCATCACAACCGGGTAATGATGCTCAGGAGAGAGACTGGGATGCAGAAGAAGAGCTAAGAGGGACTTGAGAAGGGTCCGGTGCTGCTCCTCAGACCAGAAATGAGGAAATGCTGGGCAGAGAATTCCTCCTGGCCGGCACTAGGAAGCCAAAAGGCTAGGAGCGTAGTAGGTCTGTTAAATCAATAGGCACATTAGGAGAAACACAAGCCAACATTCAAAAAGGAGTAATGGGGCTTCCCTGGTGGCGCAGTGGTTAAGAGTCCGCCTGCCGATGCAGGGGACGCGGGTTCGTGCCCCGGTCCGGGAAGATCCCACTTGCCGCGGAACGGCTGGGCCCGTGAGCCATGGCCGCTGACCCTGCGCGTCCGGAGCCTGTGCTCCGCAACGGGAGAGGCCACAACAGTGAGAGGCCCGCGTACCGCAAAAAAAAAAAAAACACACACACAAAAAAGTTGTTTCTTTAAACTTTTTCAAACCCAAATAAGAGTTAATTCCAAAGAATATAATTTTTTCCTATAAACATACAGATGCATTCATATAATCACTTAAAAGAAAAAAGAACTCCTTCTGACTAGTATTCATCGGAAGAAAAAAAAATTCTGAGCTGCCTTCTGTTGTGGTCACAAAGTTTAGTAAGTGGACAGGAGAAGAAATAAGCCTCTTTCCTCCTGCAATCAAGAACAAAAGAGTCTGGGAAGTGTTATCAGTGGTGAGTGTACACTTTTAGGATCAATCTAAGACCAGCAACTAAAAATCTAGTGGCAAAATTGGTGTCAGCAGATAAAATCCAAGGGAACTGAGACAGAAAACTGATATGGTGGTACTGAAGGGCTGAACGCTCAAACTTCATATATAGGGGATTCCAGAAAATGAATGATAAAAAAATTAGATATTTTTAAGACTTACTTCTGCTGCCTCCTTTTTACAAACCTTTAATATCATCTAATCACCACTGAAAATATTCTTAATTCCCCTTTTTTATTATATTTTAACAACTTAATGGGAAAATTTGCCCATGAACTAAAATCTCTTAAGAAAAATTCAGTCTAAAATGGTTCAATGCTTGAAAAGCTTTTAAAATATACAAGGCAGGGTAATGAGGGGGTTAAGAGAAGAGGCTCTGGGTTCAGACTGAGACCCAACTGTGTCTGGGCAATTTGTTTTCTGTGCCTCTCTGTGAACTTTATAGAATTTCCACATCTATAAATAATATACTAATATTAGAATGGTAGTATCGACTTTAATGGAATGATGGAAGAATTAAATAAGATAATTAATGTAAAGCACTTAGAATAATGTGTGGCATATTTTAAAAACAAATATATTCATTATTATTATGACAAATTAACAAATTCTTCATCTATTACTGATATAAAGGCATTGTATTCAATTCAAGAGGATGAAACCAACTATTTACACTGTCCACATATGTAATTACTTATGGATAAGCATTGGCAGGTGAAAGATTAGAACTTCAAATTTGAGAAACATCCAAAACGCCTCAAAAATATTTAAATATTCACCTCATACTCATTATTAGAATGGCCATTATTAAAAAAAAAAAAAAGAAAATAAGTGTTGGAGAGGATACAGAGAAATTAGAACCCTCATGCACTGTTGGTGGGAGTGCAAAATGGTGCAGCCTCTATAGAAAACAATATGGAAGGTCCTCAAAAAATTAAAACTAGAACTGCCATATGATCCAGTAATCCCAGCTCTGGGTATTTTATCCAAAAAATTGAAAGCAGGATCTCAAAGAGATATTTGTACACCCATGGTTATTGCAGCATTAGTCACAATAACCAAGAGGCAGAAACAACCTAATGTCCATTGATGAATGAATGGAAAAAGGAAATGTGGTGTATACGTCTATACATATAATGGAATATTATTCAGCTGTGAAAAAAGGAAATCCTGACATATACTACAACATAGATGAACTGAGGACAGTATGCTAAGTGAAAGAGGCCAGTCACAAAAACACAAATACTACATGATTCTGCTTATAGGGGGTACTAAAGTAGTTAAACTCATAGAAACAGAGAGTAGAATGGTGATTACCAGGGGTTGGGGGAAGGGGAAGATGGGGAGTTGTTATTTAATTGGTATAGAGTTTCATTTCTGCAAGATGAGATAATGTTTAAGAGGTGTTGTACAATAATATGCATACAGTTAGCACTAAGGCATTGTACCCTTAAAACGGTTACGATGGAAAATTTTAACTTATATATTATTTTATGTGCATTTTATGTTATGCTTTTTACCACAATAAAAAATAAAATGAATTGGACTTCCCTGGTGGTCCAGTGGTTAAGACTCCACGCTTCCAATGCTGGGGACGCGGAGGTTCAATCCCTGGTCGGGGAACTAAGATCCCACGTGCCGCGTGGTGCGGCCAAAAAAAAAAAAAAAGAAAAAGATGTGAAAAAATAAAATAAATAAAAAATATGTTGGAACATTATTTCTTTTACATATAAACTTATATTAACTTTTCGTATAAACCAGCATACTTCACCAGCATCCATTACCTAATTTTGCTTTCAGGTAAAACTTCTGAAATGGTGTAACAAGAGAACTCCAATGACCAGGCCTGTTGAATTTCAACTACTTAAAGCAACTTCAAAAGAAACTTAATTAATGCCCTGTGTATACTTTACCATTTCTATGATGATGTTATCTAAATTTAGCAAGTACTATATCAGAAAAATGAATCATTGCCTTGGGCTGTACCAGTAAAGAAAAAAAATTCTGACCCACGCCACTGAACGCCACCCTGCTGTTCCTCACAACCTGTCTCACAGCCTCCAAAACCTGAATTCTAACAAGTAACAAATCCTCAGGATTCAAATCATATTGAGACATATACTCCTGCAACTGATTACCAAAAAAAGTGACCCACGTTCGCATCAATAGGAACTTCAGACAGCAGAACCCTCATCAGTCATTTTTTTTGTTTTCTTTCCTACCTTTAGGGTGAACATTTTAGTGTATCCTACCTGGATTCAGCCAGAACCAATTCTGAATTTATGGGAAAAAGGATCTTATCATGTAATTACTTTAACATATGTTAAAGCATGCACTTTGAAAAATATGAAGTACAACGTATCTTTCCTCCTATTTGTGCTCAAGCATTTAATATGATGCTCTGTAGACAGAGGCCATTCTAACAATGTAATTTATTGGTTATTCTCTGAACGAAGCAGCATTATTTGTCAGGGCTTGGCTCTGAGTGAGAGAGAACCAAGAGGAAAGAATGAAAGCTATTAGAATGTTAAGAGAGGTACTGATACCTTTTCTTGGGAGTTCATCTTGTCATCAAAGAACAGCCTCCAGCCTCTTCATCAAAACAGTCATCAGATAATACCAGGGTGACCTGGATGCAAGTCCAGTTGTCTGTAGGCAAAGTATCAGCCACACCCTACTACCTAAGAAGTCCCATCACAGATGCAAAAATCCACCTAGCTAACAGATAAGAAAGTAAATGGGGTTTTTAAAGAATTAATTGGAACTGATCCATGAAGTCCTTCCGACCTGAGCATGTAAACAACACAAACTTCCTTCTCACCAGTGACTTGCTGGAAGAACTGGTGTGGAGTGCTGGGAGAGGCTGTGGATTTGACCAGTGGTAGGCTGGGGCAGGCTAGGAAAAGAGAATTACTCGCCAACAAATTCCCTGGAGGAGATGGCAATGCACGTGCTTCCTTTCCAGTAAGAAAGCGACTTTATCAGGAACAGGTAAGTATGGATGGCACAGGTGGATCAGGACACTGGAACCACAGAGGGCACCAGTTCTCACGCCAGCTCCACCTACATTCAGCACCTGGGAGCCCCCTTCCTTCCTGGCTGCTACTTCTGAGGACACTGGCTCAGCTGAACCATGGGAAATGGATTTTATTTTCTGAGTACAGAGGGTTTTTTTTAAGAAAAAAAAGTTTACAAAAGTTTAAAAAAGAGAGAGAGCATATAGCCTCTTAATTATGCATATGTAAAGATAATCCAGAATAACATTCTTATTTATTTGATTCTATAATGTAGGCCGTATCAGAGTAGAGTCAATGGAGAATATACTAATATTACAGATATATTAGAAATTTAGTTAAAGTGTGAAAATAGAACTAAGTTTAAAAAAATTACTAACAAGCTTGTCCTTTTATTAATTGTAACTATTGCACTTTTAAGAATTAGCGATATTACTACTACATGTTTTTGTGTTTTTTTTTGTTTTGTTTTGTTTTTTTCGGTACGCGGGCTTCTCACCGCTGTGGCCTCTCCCGTTGCGGAGCACAGGCTCCGGACGCGCAGGCTCAGCGGCCATGGCTCACGGGCCCAGCCGCTCCGCGGCATGTGGGATCTTCCCGGGCCGGGGCACGAACCCGTGTCCCCTGCATCGGCAGGCGGACTCTCAACCACTGTGCCACCAGGGAAGCCCCTCTTTTGTTAATAAATACAAATAAATGCAATATCATTTACCAGAGGATCATAAAATTCATACGATAATTTCTTCCCAACCATTGTGAAATAACATAGACAGTAGAAGACAGGGTCACTCGTTTTGCAAATATATTGCTTAGGAAAGTTAACTGTGTCTGCCTAACTTGACTAATTATCCAATCTCACTAATTTGACAGTGAACTACAGTTGGACTTTTTACCATGGCATAAAAAAGTTTCATTGCAAATTCTTTTCCTCCTTGAATGCCACTGGCATATACCCCTTACATGGGATAGGTTCCTATCTGCTGTCACCCAACTGGACAATATACCCTCTCAGGAAGTTAAAATATGTTGATTTTAAATGACTTTCAAAATACAGTAACATAATGCAATGTGTTTAATAAACATGTAAATGATACCAGAGACGCCGGTGTTGCAAATGTGAGTTCCTAACATCTGAAGGACCAAAAAAATAGTGGGGATCATTAAATTTTCTTCTCTTTTCTTTTCCTTGATCAAAGACCAACCATGCAATTTAATCTCTGAAAATTCATCGCTCTTATTTTATACAACCAAGATCCAACTTTTTGTCAGTGACTCTAAATGCTACTTTATTTTCATTTACATTGATTCTGTTTTCTGATTAGCTGGCTGATACACACATGTGTATGTCATAGTGAACAGTGAAAAGAGGCTAGAAAATTCTAATTCCGGGAAAAAAAATATTCTGAAAACTGAGATAATAGGCTAAAAAAAATCATCATGATAGAGACTTGTTTTCAATTTAAATAAATGATATGCATGCAAAGCTGTCCAGAAAGTCCTCTGATATGAAAGTCCTGGCAGTCATTGTTGCCTACAAGGAAGATGAAGTGAGGGTGTCTTAGTCTAGCAGCTACCCAGACTAGGGCCAGCCTTCAAATCTAGCCCTAGGTTTGTTTTGGTATGACCTCAAGCTCAGAGTGGTTTTTATATTCTTAAACAGCTTAAAAAATAAAACAAAAGCAAAATTGAGTACATGACAGAGAAGGCATGTGACCTACAGATCCTAAGATATTTACTCTCTGTTTTACTCTCTGGTCCTTTATAGAAGAATTTTGTTACCATTAGCTCTTCAACAACCTGAGAAGTGATGACAATTTAGGCCAATTCCTAAAAGTCAGAACCAACCGTGAAAAAGGAATCACTACTCATTTATCCTGAGAAGTGGATCCACTAAGTCAAAACCGAGAGAGATCAAACTGTAAACTGTGCTGTTTCCTAAAATATCAATTCGCATAATACATATTCTTTACCCACAAAGAAAGTCTGCAATACTAAATTTTAATATTAAAATAAACACTGAAGCTAACAATTAAAATAGCAGCATAATAATATTTCTCATTGATAACTTGGCAACATTCATGCATTTCAAAAACTCAGACAAAATTGGCATCAAATGCAAGGAAAAGTGGGAAAGTCAATTAAACATAACAAAAGCAAGCTCGGAGTTAAAGCAAATGAGGTTTAGACAATATTTCTTTTGAAAATATCACCTCAATATTTAATTTAATACTACATCCAAACTGATAATCACTGAATTCGTTAAGTCAATTTAGACAATTCCATATTATTTGGGATTTTAATTTTAGAACTTATTCGTTTTAATCTGCTACGAACAAACCGGGAGAGTTATTTTCTCTAAATGCTATTTAAGTTAAACAGATAATACCTTATTATTTTCCTTGGTAAGTTTCATATGATGTACAGACACTCAATTTGTAAGTTACTTCCGCCAGTGCTGCAAATATTCTATTCTGAGACTAAAATAGCACATGACGGCAAAGAAAATGCTACATCCAGGAAAGGTACTCTAGGACTAAGCCATCTACTTCAGGAAGGAGTCAACAATTCAGGGTGGAAAACAGTAGACCCATAGACTGCGCCCATTCACCTTTAGCATATGCCTTCCTCCTCTTAATGCCCTATGTTTAAGGTGAGATTTAGGCTCTTATCAGTGTCACCTTTAGACTCAGACTAGGAGAGCCCCCCACCTGAAAGCCCTGGGCTTTAGAAAGTATCACGGTGTAACCCCTTCCACAGGCTAAGGAGACAAGCCCCCCTTGTACTGCATGATCCCCAGTACCTGGGACTCCCGAATTCCCAGGATAAACTCCTACAAACCCCGTTCCAGGATCTGCGTGGCCCTCTCCCCTGGGTCGCTCCTCTGGAAGATGGCCTGGGCTGGACTGCAGTGCCAGAGTGCACATTACGAGGCCTGTGCGTGGTCAAGGTGCAGCTGTTAGGAAGGGGTGGATGGGCCTTGGACATGGGGGCAGGGGAGTCCACACTATGTACCAGACATGATGGAAGGCAGAGGGGAAGGAAGAGAAATGGGCTGGGCTGCAAGCTAAAAGCTGGCTCTCCTTCTACTGCCTCTTTCTGACACAAAACTCCTAGGAGTCTAAGAATTAAAAATGCCAAGCTAGCCTCCCAGGCCATTGTGGAGGCACATTTGTCAAATAAGAGAACAGAACATATTTGACTTAGCAGTTTGTTATCTTAATTTACAAATGCTTACATATTTACATACACAATATGTGGGTGTACACTGTATCATGTCCCATGAACATCCGCAGTGGACCTGGTTCTCATGATGGTCACTCCTAGATTTCACGCTGCAAAGACATTCTGCTTTTTTATTTCCTGAAACCCACATTCAAAGCTTAATTGGGATATTTTACTCAAGTGATAAGATTCAGGTTCCCTTTCTGATTTACCTCCGTCCACAGTTACAGAAAAAAATAATAATTGATCACCAGAAAACTACATAAAAACCAGGGGAATTTCCTGGTGGGCCAGCGGTTAGGAGACTTGGTGCTTTCACTGCCGAGGGCCTGGGTTCAATCCCTGGTCGGAGAATTAAGATCCCACCAGCCGAGCAGCACAGTCAAAAAACAAAAAAAAACCAAACAAAACAAACTATATACAACCAATCAAATTTCCAATCGGCCCACCTAAATGCCTTCTAATATAAAAGGGCACTACTGTGAAAAATGGCTACAGGGAGAGAAGGTTTATTATCAGAGCAAAAGGGGGGTAGCTGTGAGCTGAGAAGCTCACAGGTCCTTCTAGTTTAGCATCAAAGACATCTATTTGTCCTAGAGTATTTGAACCACCCAATGCTTGAATAGCCCAGTCATACTGCCAATATCAACCAGAGTCAATCAATTATTGAGCCCTTACTATGGGCCAGACGCTTTGATAGTCTCTTCATTTAATCCTTACCACCTGGGGAAGGGAGGCACAGAGAAGTTATAGCCTCTCAGCAGGTAAGTGGCTAAGACTTGGACCTGGTTTTATTATGAATCCAAAACCCATGCTACAATGAATATCTTAAAAAATATAATCCCCTATTTTTAAAATATATAATATTCTCTTTTTAAAAGAGGGGGGTAATGCCATATTTCTAGCACAAGAATGAACGGTGGAAATGGTTATATTAATAAATATATACAATTTATTTTCCATATTCTTATATAGACATAAAATCTTCAGGGGGTTAGTGTTTTGTGAATTAAATAATGAAACCTATATTGACTTTGGGGGGATATAAAGATATTTTCCTTCTCTTACCTCCTTAACAAGAATCCAGGGAAAACTCTTAATGAGAAGGTACCAAAAAAAAAAAAATCCCCACATAAGTTCCCACTCATTTATGAATTAAGGCCAAACTAGAATTAGAAAAAAAAATCAGAATAACAATATCACACACAAAAATTAATAAGCCTAGGGGCTTCCCTGGTGGCGCAGTGGTTGAGAGTCCGCCTGCCGATGCAGGGGACGCAGGTTCGTGCCCCGGTCCGGGAAGATCCCACGTGCCGCGGAGCGGCTGGGCCCGTGAGCCACGGCCGCTGAGCCTGCGCGTCCGGAGCCTGTGCTCCGCAACGGGAGAGGCCACGACAGTGAGAGGCCCACGTACCGGAAAAAAAAAAAAAAAATTAATAAGCCTAGAAAACAACAATGAAATCATTGCTGCCATTGTAACCCTGTGAGATGAAAGAACAGTCAAAATCCTCTAAAAAGTTTTTGGTCAGAAGAAAAAAGAAAACTAAAACCTTCCAAAACTTTGACTTTTACCTAAGTGTTGACCTAATTCAATAGTTTTCCAATGATAACTTGGAAACAGTCAATAAGTACAATATGCCTTTCTGGTTGACTTTTACTGAAATTTATGATTAATTGCCTTTCACAACTGGAATATCACATTCAGCTTTGAAAAGAACAATTCTCATTACTTTTTGTTTGTTTGTTTGTTTGTTTTTTCGGTACGCCGGCCTCTCACTGCTGTGGCCTCTCCCGTTGCGGAGCACAGGCTCCAGACGCGCAGGCTCAGCGGCCGCGGCTCACGGGCCCAGCCGCTCCGCGGCACGTGGGGTCTTCCCGGACCGGGGCACGAACCCGCGTCCCCCGCATCGGCAGGCGGACTCTCAACCACTGCGCCACCAGGGAAGCCCCAATCTTAAACTATTATAACAAGAAGTAAAAATTCTAGAGAGGAATATTCCCATGACTATGGCTTTGAATATATATGTCCCTTAGTCAAGTCAATGAGAGCAGAACCAGGAAGCCACACTTATCCCCTTGGCCATAGGGGCTATGAGACGGTG
Source organism: Physeter macrocephalus (assembly GCF_002837175.3). NCBI lineage: Eukaryota > Metazoa > Chordata > Mammalia > Artiodactyla > Physeteridae > Physeter > Physeter macrocephalus. Next base: position 15,643,343 of record NC_041217.1, read on the forward strand.
GAAAGACTTGTTCTTAAGGGCAGCTGCATAATCCTTTCTCATTCTGTGGGAGAGCTTTAAGGCAGGGAAGGGAAAGACTACCATTGGTCAAGGAGCGTTTGGCTGCAATGCTGCCTCAAGGCATGAGAATGGATTCTACGGTCCCTTCTTCATCAGACTAAGCATCTGTGATGATGCAACAGATTCGGCCACTTTCAACATCTTCAGAGTTGAATCGCTATCACTAGTTGGCCAGAGGAAGGAGGGGCTGTTCCAATCTCCCTTACAATTACCACCCTAATTATTACATTACACTTTCACAATTTAATCCCTTTATTTGCCTCACTGCCTTTTTGGGGCTAAGTGAGCACCACGGCGCGATGCCCGCTTTTGTAGCTAGCAGGGTAGCAGGGCAGCAGGACTACCACCCAGCTGCCAGCTACAAGCACAGCCAGGTGGGCAAGCCCAGAGTGCTAATCTGGACAGTGACATTTCTGTCTGCTGCTCAAAATCCTTGAAAGTTGCCGTCTCCAATATGGAGTAGAGCTGAGCACTATACATCAATGCCAAGAATCACCCTGTGGCTCACCCTGTGAAGCTTTTGGTAGCATTTCAGCATCCTAAGGAAGAATCAGCGATAGAAGTCCAATTGTTCTATTCCAGGGATCGCTCGGTAAGTAACTATTGCACGGCTATTAATAGCTAAGCGATAGGATTTTTCTTTTTTTTTTTTTTTTTAAACAACTGTCAGGAAATGTTTTCACATAGTTGTCCTATCTTTGGAAAACATACTGAGGATCATGTGGTTTCAACCACCCCTCCCAAAACAAAAAACTTTGGTATTCCCTCAAAGCAGGAGACATTTATAGGAGGAATTCGCTGCAATCCACAAACCTTTGGGAACCAAGCTTTCATAAAGTGTTGCTAAGCTGAAGCTCAGGCCAGCACAGTGCCAGGCCCACAGTAGGCTTTTAGTCAATATTTGTTGAGTAAATGGGAGTGATTTTCATATTGAGACCCTTTTGCTTATACCAGTGTACACAGTATTTGTTAATCTATCCCCAAACACTCCCTTATCTTTGTGTAGTTAGACCCCGAGCTGCGTAAACTGAGTTAACAAAATCAAATTACTAACAGTTTAAATTTGAGATGCTCTGTAGCATCCATATTCTAATACTGTTGGACAAGGGCTGGTAAGAACCCAAAGATTTGAAGCGTGTATTCATTCTCAAGTTTTGCAATCTGGTAAGTAGGCTGAAGAGATACTTTCAAATGCCCCAAAGTGAGAGGAAGCTTCGCATACAGATCATCATTGTTTTTATTTACTCACTTTACACGTGATTTTGTATTTCACTTTATCCAGAAGCATTCCTTGAGGTAGGTATTAACGCCTTCCGTTTATAAATGAGAAGAAAGAAAATAAAGATCCAGTGGATAGAGGATTTTTGTAAGAAAATGCTAATAAAATATGGCTATGATGATCCATTAAATATGAAGATACAGCTATTAAAATATTTAGGTAACTCATACACGCGCCACGGTAACTTGGCTTGTGTTCTTCCGTTAAAACTATGAAAGGCCATGAAAAGATTAGGCTGATAGATTCACTCTATCATGTAAGAGTTATGATATCTTGAACAACTGTGCACTTTAACTCTTTAACTGTGTCTTCATCAGCTACACATCAAGGAAGTGATTATGTAACAGCACAAAAGCAATGGGAGATGGTACCACCTGTTGCACTAAGCACACTCACTGTGATCTTCAGTGCTACTGGGTGAAAAGACTTGCCCGCCCACATGCTCTTAAAAGGAAAGAGACTACTTTCTGTGCTCATAAAGGGGTTCAGAATCACCTTTTGTTAAAACATTTAGAAGGATTAGAGTTTAACAAACATCGTCTCCTTTGCACTTTAAAATCCAGTAAGCATGTCACGCAGTTATTGAACTGATCTCAGTTATGCCCAGCAAGGGACCAGGAGATGACAAAGAGGAGGTGTCAGCGGTAAATTGGCAGCAACACGGTAATAGAGCTGTGGTTCTCAAACTTGGGTGAGCATCAGTCACCTGGAGGGCTTGGCAAAGCACAAATCGCTGGGCCCTCCCCCAGGGATTCTGACGGAGGTAATCTGGGATGAAGGATGGGCATCTGCATTTCTAACAAATTCCCTGGCGACGCTGAGAGCGGCCACACTTTCAGAAGCACTGTCACAGAACACAGCAGAGTGGAGTGCAGTGGTTCTTAACCTCGGCTTTAGATGAAGCGGTAACTAACTAGGAAGCTTTCATAAATCCCCGCTTGCCCTGGCTGCACCCAAGGCCAATTAATTCTGCATTTGGGGGTATGAGCCTAGGCAGCAGTATTTTTTTTTTATGTCTCCAGGTGACTCCAGTGAGCCTTCAAGGTTGAGAACCACTAACATGAGGAAAAACACACTTGTATCTATAACGGTTTAAGAAGATGCATTTTAGGTATTTTTGTTTGGGCCACGCTACGTGGTTTGTGGAATCTCAGTTCCCCGACTGGAGAGCGAACGCGGGCCCTCAGCAGTGAAAGCGTGGAGTCCTAACCACTGGACCGCCAGGACATTCCCAGAAGGTACACTTTGTAAACCACGGAGCAGAGCAGAATAGAATCACTGCTGTGCCGGGGATCCTCAATAAACAATGATTCTTTCCTTCCTCTGTTTTCTTCAAAAGTGTATCACAAAGGATCTAAACAAGCGAAATATAGTTTTCTGTAAGATATATACCTATAGCTTTGAAAGGGAGCTGAGTTTTGTATTTGTGGATTCCTAGTTTAAAGGGTCACATACAAATTTTAGTCATGTTTGTCTACATTTTTCGGTGGGAAATAACCTTGTTATTTATAAATCCGGAGATCTATAAAGGTTTGGGTATGTCTTACATACAGTGGAGGCATATTTTATATCTTGGTACAGTCTGGAAGCTTTTTCATACAAATTTATTAAAAAGGTGGGGAGGCTTCCCTGGTGGCGCAGTGGTTTGAGAGTCCGCCTGCCGATGCGGGGGACGCGGGTTCGTGCCCCGGTCCGGGAGGATCCCACGTGCCGCGGAGCGGCTGGGCCCGTGAGCCACGGCCGCTGGGCCTGCGCGTCCGGAGCCTGTGCCCCGCAACGGGAGAGGCCACGGCAGTGAGAGGCCCGCGTACCGCAAAAAAAAAAAAAAAAAAGGTGGGGAAAGTACATCCAACCACAGGAAAAGAAGGAAGGGCGTAGAAAATTAAATTTGTTTAGAGAAGTGATTCTCAAAAGTGTAGCTCCTGGACCAGCAAAATCAGCATTATCTGAAAATTTGTTAGAAATATAAATTTTCAGACCCCCTACCCAAGACAGATGTAATGAATCAGAAGCTCTGGGAGTGGGTGATCTGCATTTTCACAAGCTCTCCAGGCGGGTTTGATGCACACTCTAGTTTGAAAACCACTGGTCTAAAATACTGATCATTTTAGCTATATGAAGAACAGAAGAGTTTCAAAGCACTATTTATGCAGTGTGCATCGGTTCAGTTGCTACCCAGACCCCCACTGCTCTAAGAACAGCTGTGCTCTTTTAAACTCCACCCATAGCTTATTATCATTCCATCTTTAGAGCTTGATAGTAAACGTGGAATTGATAGGGAGCATATGGGGGTGGGCGGGTGGAGTCTATTCTACAAATCCTCCACTATCAATTTGAACCTCTTTCTATTTTGCACTCAAGACAGAATTAAGAATGCACGACTTGACTAACAAGGACCAGAACCACGAAAACCAACCAACCCACCATCACATGAGGCTGGAGGAGGGTGGATATCGCCAGGTGCAACCCTCACTCACCTTGAATCGTCCTCTTGAAGAATGCCTTGCAGGCTTCACAGGATGCTACCCCATAGTGGTACCCGGACGCGATGTCACCGCACACTAAACACAGTCTCTTGGGCATCGAGTTGAGCATGTATTCGCACTTGGTCTGGGGGTCTTCAACAATGGTGCTGGAGCAGTCATCGTACAGTTTCCGGACAGGCCCACTACCTCCTAGGATAGGAGCAGAAGGGTAGAGAGGTGGCGAGTCAAGTCCGTTCTGATGGCCATTCATGGTTGAACTGTAGCTCCCGCTGGCGTCTGAAGAGCCACCTGGGCTGTGGTGGTTGACGCTGTCCGTCAGGGAGGCTGGGCTGGAGGGTTCCGTCTTGATGAAGGACGAACAGCTGGAATCAATGTGTCGATCTTTGTTTGACATTCTGCAGAGAAGCCTGAGGTTTAGGGAGGTGCAAACAGAGAGAGAAAGAGGAGAGCGTGTCAAACACAGATACCAAAAGAAGTCGAAACAAAGAGAAGGTGAAAAAATAGAGAAAGTGAAAAAAAGATCGAAAGGAGAAAAAAAAAAGAGAGAAGAATTCATACCTTAAAGACATTGCTCTTTGAGAGTGCTGCCTAAGAACTAGGGACTACATATCATTCTCTAGTCAATATCTCTTGTTCTACAACAAGGTAATCAGCATAAGGGCATGACAGGGTTACATCAAAGTGCCCAGACAGGCCATAAACAAAAGCTCTAAGGGATCTAGTTCCTTTCATTTTACCTTTCTCCTGGAGAACCACTGTCAATATCGAAATCAACTCTCTAGATTCTAAATTTATCCACGGAAGAGGAGTAATTTGCAAAGTCCATATCACTTCTAAAATTACCCTTATCCTCACTCTACTTTTCTCTTCCATTTTCTGATGTTGCAGTCATTTTATTATGAGCAGAACTAAACTTTTATTGTCAAGACGGAACAGATGATTCCTCAGCTCTGTAATTACTGTTTGTCAGCACGCTTCCATAAGCATAACTATGTCTTTTATTGATCTAAGACACATAGGGACTATATCCTCAATCACGTTGCCTCTTTAATTAAATTGCTCTATCTCCTAGACATTTAGCGATACAGAAAGACATCAAGGATAAAATGCTAGCCGATATTTAAGGATTATTTCCTAGAGCCCACAAAACAGTGAAATGATCACCAGCATTGATTAATAAATATGTACATGTGTTTACATGTGTCCGTGTCTGCATGTGCGATTTGCCACTGTTGAAGAGAGGAATCACTAAAAGCCATTTGAGCCTTCAGTATACCTGTGAATCCATAAACCTGATACTTCATATTCAGCAAAGTAAGGATGTATCAAATTTTGTCCTGAAAAAATGAGATCTGCCACGGTCTCTTTTTCTCCCCTTCCTTTGGAATTTTAACATCATACCTCCTAAAAGGAAATATGATGAAGCATCTAATCTAACAAACTGTCTCTCTTATCTAGAAGAAACAGACTGCCCCTCTTACTTTGTCAGACCCGTAAGTGATTAAATTTCTGAAGAGGTAATTAGATGAAAAGATATAATTGGTCCTATTTTCTTTCTGGCTCTCCATAGTGCAAAACCCCTTTTAGCAAAGTCTCTAGGAACCTTCTGAGAGCCCACTATAGAAAGAAGAGGTGACAGTTGAGAAACAAACTTAGATAATTGCTTTCCAGTGCAAAGTTGATTTATGGGAATCCCACAGGGTAATGGACATTCACTCGAATTTGGGGGAGTAGTCACAGGAAGACCGAAGGGATGCAATTATCGCTTTCACTATAAATCTAATGATATTTTATCACTGCACAAATTTCATGCTCTCCTCCGGGTGCCCCCTTCCCCCACTGTTCCGTTACTTTCAAACGAAGAAAAATATGGTTATTTCCTATCAGGGAATGTTCACTGAACGGTTCCAAGAAGGCGGTCTCTCAAGAGCAAAGCATCCAGAGCAAGAATTTGCCTCTTACCTAGCAGATTTCCCATTGGAAGTTTTGTGCTGCTTTCTAAAGTAAAGCAAACTCAGGATGTGAAGAAAGCAAACAGGAAGGAGAAATCCACAAAAATATCTTCTGGCTTTCGCCCACCTACTTGTGTTGTCCTTTCGTCAAGAGGTAGTGAAAGAAAAAAATATCCCCCTCCAGCCTCAACCAGGCGTCCGTCCGCTCCCTCCTGCATCTGCTGCCTTGTCCCCCGTCACTGTTAATGAGCTCTGTAATTAATAGATCGCTTTCCTTGTCTCCCAGCTTGCACCCTGGGCTAAGCACTTTTCCTCAAGTCAACGTTTGAAAGAAAGCGGGTCGGCACTGACTTACAGCAGCCCTGCAAATTCCTTTTAATTTAAAGCACTTACTCTACCACTTCACTTATTACCTTATAATTACTGGACTGCTCGCACATACATTATGATCTTAGACTACAGTTAGAAGTTATTAGGGTACTAAAACACGGTTGCTCCTCTTTTCTCTCTCTGGCACTGAATTTCTCACAGCCATGACAATTAACTCTTTCGCCATCTGCCTGCGAGGCACCATTTCGTAATCATTTTTTCTTTTTCCCAAGGAGAGTTGCTTTGAGCTGCTTGATCACAAAACAGACCACGCTTTCCCTGGGCCCTCTTTTCTCTCTCTCTCTCTTTTCTTGGATTGTCTCTGTTCAATTTTATCCCAATTTTCTTTCCCTTGGGCTTTTTCTCATGGACTTCTAAAATGTGCAGAACTCTTGACTGAGAAACAAGGCCAGGAATCACCCTCCTATTTATGGAAGGGTTATTTGCAAAGTCACCAAATGTTTATGTGTCAAAGGCATGTTGTTAAGGTCTTTGAAAAACTGGGTGTCTCCAGCCAGCTGTCTCCTCGAAAATCTCAGCCCCTAACTTTGCAATAATCTGGATGGAAGCAAGAAAATTCAGCAAGTTCAAGTGGTCAGGGAAGCCTTTGGACAGTGGCAACCTCTTCTCCTACACAAGTCTGGCCATTGTAGCTGTAAAGGAAAGTGAACATGCTGGATCCGTGCTGTAGGTTTTACATGTTTCTTCTCAGACATGAACTGCTTCTTTAATGAATACCTTTTTGCCCAGTGGAAATAATAATAGAGTTGCCATTTATCAAGTGCTTACTACATGTCAGGCATTGACCTGAGTACTTTACAAATATTACCTCATTTAATCCCCAAGACAACCTTGTGAGGGAGGTACTACTACTCTTTAGGAAACAGAGCCTCAGACATCAAATAATTTCCTGAAAGTCATACAGTTTGGAAGTGAAAGAGTCAGGATTTCAACTCAGGGCTGACTCCAAAGTCCAGTGAGGACATGTCCTGAAGACAACAGAGAGTTTTTCAAGGTGTTCACTGATGTTTTTTAAATAGCCAAGCAAAGAGGGGTAGCGCTGGCACACACGGAGGCTCTATGACATTCACACTCACCCAGGAGTGGAAAAGTGGCTGAAGAAGCCACCACGCTGGCTACAAGGCTACCCCGTAGAGTCACCCTCCCCAGGGTTTGAAGTGACACCGAAACAGAATCTGAAAGAACACAGTTGTCTCCTAATTACTACTTAGCTCATTACACTGAACATTTCCTAGATACCATTACATTATACCCTAAAACTATAGTGGGTCTTAATTCTCTCCCTCTCTGTCTCTGAAATTCTACAGCTCTATTATTCAAGCCTGAGATATTCACAACTATCTATAAATTCAATTGTCAGCTGGTGGGTTTTATTCTAGACTTCACTTCAATCTAAAATTAGAGGCACTAAAATTCACATTAACTCTAAGAGGAATGTAGTGAATAAGACTTTATTTCAAAAGAACACCTTTTTGTCAGAAAGAGCCATTTTCAAGATGATGGCTTTATCTGGAGCCAAAGAGAATAAGCCCAATTCCACATTGTGCTGTTAACGCAGAAATTTTAGGTCACATTGGATTAATAAAAATCTAAATTTAGTTAAGAATTATGAATAGAAATAACATGTGTTGGAAAAATGTGGGAAATATTTATTTTAAAGGCTACGCAGCGTTGCTTTTATTATTTTAAGAGAAATGATGGGAGACACAAAGGAAAAAGAGAAGCAACTTTCTAAAAATCTTCTCTGAGTGAACACCCTGAGAATAAACTGGAGGGAGAAATAACCCTGTCAAGAATAACATTTATTTTCCACATAAGAAACTAAATTTGAGGGATATAACAGCCTTCCAGAGGCCAGAGACATTGCAGTGCTTTAGAAAGTATTTTCAATACAGTTTGAGGTATAGTCTTCTGTATTCTATATATATTCTATATATGTTCTATTATATATATTATACATATATACATATATATACATTTATATATAAATTCTGATGATCCTGCTTCAACATAGGAACTTTTTTTTTTTTTTCTTTTTGCGGTACGCGGGCCTCTCACTATTGTGGCCTCTCCCGTCGCGGAGCACAGGCTCCGGACGCGCAGGCTCAGCGGCCATGGCTCACGGGCCCCGCCGCTCCGCGGCATGTGGGATCTTCCGGGACCGGGGCACGAACCCGTGTCCCCCACATAGGCAGGCGGACTCCCAACCACTGCACCACCAGGGAAGCCTGTACATAGGAACTTCTTGCCCAGCCTTGCCTAAGGGTTAGCAAGAGTAAAATTTATCTTTGGTGTTAGATACTAATGATCAGGCAAATAAAGCTTCTTGGTTGCTGGACTATTTAAAAATGTAATTTTAGACAGTTGATTAACTGTACATACAGGTGTTCATGTATAGGGAGAAAGTGACAAAAAGAATAAGAATCAATTAAAGTTGCTGCTGGAGGGGAAAACAAGATAATCTGTAAGTTAATATTCCATTTATATTATAATTATCAAGCTTGTTTTCAGAGAGGCTACCTAGATCCAGGTAAATGTGTGACTTTCTGTGAATTTCTGGGCAATGTGTAGGTGTCCAGAGTGGTCTACATTTCCCAGAAGGGACTTAAGCCTATGTTCCATAGGCTTATATATGATTAAATATTATTAACCCTTTCACCAAACTATTGGGTTGCCCAAAAAGTTCGCTCGGTTAGTGAATACATTGTTCAACAGTTCTTCGTGAAAGTTAAAAATGTGTCTTTTAGTTTACTCTAAACGCGAACGAATGTTTTGGCCAACCCAATGAAAGTTCGTAATAAGGAGCTGTATTTCATCTTTTGAATTTTATACCAAACTTGAGTTCGTTTGCTACTTTATTTCCCTCCTTAAAAAAAGTGGTGCGTCAATGCAACACATGTGTGCAGGTCTTCTTTGGCCTTCCTGATTTTAACACCAAGGCAAGATTTTTTGAAATTTTATTATACCTATTTCAGTGACAGACACCTAAGTAGGCTAAATAAATGACAACTAAACAACTCACTAGTTTATTTTCTTCCTTGTCATCCTTAAGGGCCAGAAAAGGTACCCATCATCATTATAAATTCCAAACACTTTATCAATTTATATCTCAAATTTTTACATAACAACAATGGAGCCAGCAAACCTGCAAGTTTACAAATATGAGAAGAGAGAGAGAGAGAAGTAAGAAGCCAGGATCCTTAGTTCTCTCACTGAATCAGAGAATTTCAGGGCTGGAAAGGAAGGTTATCAGAAGTCGTATTGCTGGGCTTCCCTGGTGGCGCAGTGGTTGAGAGTCCGCCTGCCGAAGCGGGGGACGCGGGTTCGTGTCCCGGTCCGGGAAGATCCCACATGCCGCGGAGCGGCTGGGCCCGTGAGCCATGGCCGCTGGGCCTGCGCGTCCGGAGCCTGTGCTCCGCAACGGGAGGGGCCATGACAGTGAGAGGCCCGCGTACCGCAAAAAAAAAAAAAAAAAGTCGTATTGCTCATCACTTAACCTATCCAAAATAGGAATGAAGCTATAAGGATTGGCTGGTTTTCTACGTGCCGAAATCACCAGATTGAATATTTAAGTGTTTTTGTTTCAAAAAATAAGAAGCTTTCATTAGCCTATAGGTTTGGGGTTTTGTTTTAATGCTTTTAGAAGAAAACCTCCAAGACTAAGGCAGCAGAGCTCCCCGAGGCCCAGGCTTCAAAGCTCATGACCCCAGCAGCTCCGCTGGCAGTCTGAGTTACAACTCCAAGCACGCCACTTTACAATGAGCTTTTTTTTTTTTTCTCTCCTGCTTCAACTAATTGCACTCTCGTAAAGTGGCAAAATGTGAATCACTTAGTAACAAAATGGGCACCAGCTGCTATTGTCAAAGAATGGTGATGCTGAAGAAAGAGAAAGCAACCGAATGAAGTGTCATATGTCAGAAATCAACGGTGCAACGTGTGATTTGAGAAAACATGACTACTTTACAGAGACAGGGTGTCATTATGGCATCACAGTAATACGCTGCTTTGACAACTGCTGGGTCTAACATATCATCATTGCATTAAGGTACACTGGCTTAGTTGGGGAAGGAAGAGAGAGGATTTTTTTCTTTTAATAAGAAATATCTTCAGGTCTGCCTGGTTAACCTAACAGAAGGAGACCATTAATTGTAAAGAAGGAATTGTAAATTCTGACCCACACGCCAGAAAGATTAAAACACATGCACACATATGCACACACACTAAGATATTATTTTAGGTCTTCTTTAATAAATGTGGAGGCCCATCTAATGGAACAGAGGTCTGCATAACACGGTCACAATGATTTAGTGATGCCGCCTCTTGATTCTTTGAATAAACAACTTGTGCATTTAGTCTAAAAGACTCTTTGCAACTTACTCTGTCAAGAACCAGAGTAAGCAAACAGCTCCCCACAAAGCTGATGCTTGAGTTGTTGACAAGAGATGTAGCTAAGTTGTGTGGGAACCAGGGGCCAGCTCCTTCAAGTAACAAATCGGAGCCTCTATCTAAGCTGAACGCTTTCCCAATTCTGTCAAGGGCCACGCGTGCTACACTAAGCAAAAAAGTTTAGGACAAATAAAAACAGGAGACTTGGAACTCATTTCTGGCCAGTCGTTGAAAGCACCCCAGGAATATAATTTCATACCTAGGGCTAAACCATGACCAGGAAGGACCTTGCTGAAACCCTATCTGCTTTTAGGGCTCCAGTGTTCAATTTTGCTCTGAAATTATTAGGTTGGTCGACTATCCTGATTTAATCACTGAAATCTCATGCCCTGGGACTTCCTTAGTCCAGACAATCCAGGATGGTTGGCCATCCAATCGGATATTGAGAAAGACCTATAAAACCTTGTGCCTTTCCTCCTGCTGTTGTCCCTAAAACAAAGGAAAGGAAATGGATTCCATTCCTTTTCAGCAAAGAGAAGTGCACTGTTCACGCTGGGGGTGTTCTAAGTGTATGGGTTAGAAAGGGCCTGCATCCTATCTTACTGTGCCATTCCAGCCAGAGAACGCTGCCCAGCGCCTTGTTAAGTTATCCAGACTATTTTAGATGTTGGAAATTGCAGTTGCTTCAGTTTGCATTACCAGCTGATTTCTGATGCTTCCTGGTTGATAAACTTTATTAATGGGAAAAGAAATGGCCCTGTGATATCACAATGTGTTGCTCATTACAGCTGTTGACAGTTTCTGTATTGAAGGATTTGATCTGATGCAGTAGCGCTTACTAGTGTAATTCTTCCTTAGCTTGTTTTCTTGGACCTCTGTCAATCTGAGGGGGCGCATCCCTTGTTTATAGCTCTAAATACAGTAAGCGAGCTACTGGCAAATCAATAAGACTGTTAAATGCATAATAATGCTGGGTAATTGCATACATGATGTTTTGCATAATTAACTGTCTGAGCTTTTCTTTAATATAATGGCTCTCATGTAATACAGAGCAGCTATAAGTCTATAAAATATACACAGTTTATATGAACCATGATTCTGCTTAAAACTCTGGCTAATCACCTACATTGGCTTTGAAGGGAGAGCTCTCCTCCACTGCCAAGTCCAAATCAATTCTTATGACATTACTTTACAACTAACATGATATTTAACTGATGATGGCTATTAGCTATTATACAGATTGCATTCAAGGACTGTAACAGTAGGGGGAAAAAAATACCATTCAGTTTAAACAAACTTCTGCCATGTAATCAATATTACTGAGGCAAATTAAGTGTTTTAACAAGTGTGTATATTTGCCCTAATGCAGCTTAATTAACTATATCCTCACAACTGCCCAAGTCCAGGACACCTATGGATATTAGAAGACAACGTCAAGAACTGTCTAGTCAGCAACTCAGATGCACAAGAGATACAAAACAAGCATTTTATCTCCAATCCCTAAGAAGAGTTCTTTCCTTACACAAGTTACTCCCCTGGGACCAAAAGCCAGAGGCCCAGAAGAGCTTTAGAATCAGGTACTCTACATCTTGATGTAGGAAATGCCCAAGTGTTGACCGGATCGCTATCTCCAGGGTAGAGTGAAACAGCCCTGGGCACAAGGTGGGGACCCTGCCAGAAAAAAAAGGTTAGTGTGGGGTAAAAAAACTACCTAAGATAAATCATCAAAATGAAGCTTATGATATATGCTGAATGTAACATTTATTCGGTCTTAGAGATTTACTATGCCATGAGCAGACCTCCTCTGCAGTAAGCTTTCTAGAGAAAAGAAATAGTCTCCTCCTTCTACAAATCTCTGGTCTTTCAAACAGAAATATGGATCAATAAAGTTTGCTTGTGTTCAGACAATTCTGCTTCCAAGCAGTCAAGGCGCACACCGAAGAGAAAAAGCCGACACAACAGCGGGGGGACTGACAGCTAAATGAAGACCTTCTAAAGGCATCCCGCTAGAGGAGAAATAAACAGACATTCAACTCATGGAAAGTCTATGCACTGATCTTTACAAATTAAAAATCGAATACAGATGCTTTACACACACACGCCAGTGATGGGAGTTCACAAATCAAATCCAGGTCAATGAAAGCTCAGGCTGCCTGAATCTCCCTTTCCTGTTCTCTTTGCTACGCTGGAAGAGGAAATAAGAATGCTATCAAGAGTTGATGTAAGGATACTGAGATCATAATATTGATGTCACCCTTTACTCATGAAGAAAATGTTTTGCAAAAGCAATTACAATGACCAATAAGCCAGCTGCCCCCATAGAGACAGACCGAACGTTCCTCTGGAGTGGAACTCTGAAACATTCCCGGAAACTGGGTGAATCACAGTGGTGAGAAAGCTGAGATGCTAAGGAGGAATCACCGTTGCAAAAAAGGTTGCTTCGAGCCTTTTGGAACATTTCTATGTTAGAGGGAGATTCATAGTACCACCACAGATAATACACCACATCTTTCCCCGTTGGACAGCGGTTAAACTATATTTATACTTTTAACTTAATAGCTTAGTTTGCAGTAGTTAACATCTGGCTGCAAAAGCAGCTGGTCTGGGGGTGATCTATGATAGCAGAGGTTACCATGATATTCTGTCGGTATTAGGTGTTGTTCAGCTGAACTAGGAGGGTGGGGGGGGGTGTGGAAGAGGGGAAATCAGCTAATTATTAATCCTAAGACTCCTTCCTCTGTCTTCTTTCTTTAAAAGAAAACATTTCATTGAGCTAGTTGCCTGAAGAGAAGGTGAAGCTTCAACACCCAAGCCACTACTTGCAGGCAATGAAAAATAACGTATATATACACATATATCTAATTCAAGCCACGGACATGACGAAGGATTTGTTCTGCAGCATTATGGGTTTTGTAAAAGAGATTATTCAGCAGTGAGACACCATCCAGCGAAGACAGTGGAAGCCACCGAGAGGCCAGGATTTCAGATCGGAAGGACTCGCTTGTGGTTTGTCATTCAAAGGTCCAGAGATAAACGTGCAGAGAAAAATTTCTGAATCTTAGTCTCAATTCCGAAAAACTGATTAAAAAATGTAGGACACCAGGGTTCCCACACCTTGTCTGTCTTCTCCTTCATTTCTCAGCAAACTACAGTGCTAGAGGGAGGAGCAATGTGGTTCCTGCCGGGGACCCGGGGCTGGGTGACCTGAGGCAGGTCTCTACCGCACTCTGACCCTCATCCTCCCTTGTCAAATGGCAGGATGCGCCCACGTGCTTTCTAAAATAACTGCTGCCATTAAAAAATATATATATATATATATACTGGGTTGGCCCGAAAAAACCCAAACGAACGTTTTGGCCAACCCAAGATTTTACTCAAATAAAACCCATGCTGGCGTGTGACTCAGATGAGACAGAGAGTAAGGGCTATTGCATGAAAGCACACTTCCCAAACTTCCTTTTGTTTCCTTGGCTGCTATTGCACTTAGCCAAGCTTCACGGTTAGGGGAGAGAGAGAGAGAGAGAGAGAGAGAGAGAGAGAGAGAGAGAGAGTGTGTGTGTGCGCGCGCACATGTCCGTGCTTCAGGAGAGAGAAAAAGTACGTAGCCAACAACCTGCTACATAACAACGCAACCACAGCAACTACAATATATACTGGGTTGGCCCGAAAAAACCCAAACGAACGTTTTGGCCAACCCAAGATTTTACTCAAATAAAACCCATGCTGGCTTGTGACTCAGATGAGACTGAGAGTAAGGGCTATTGCATGAAAGCACACTTCCCAAACTTCCTTTTGTTTCCTTGGCTGCTATTGCACTTAGCCAAGCTTCACGGTTAGGGGAGAGAGAGAGAGAGAGAGAGAGAGAGAGAGAGAGAGAGAGAGAGTGTGTGTGTGTGTGTGTGTGTGTGCGCGCGCACATGTCCGTGCTTCAGGAGAGAGAAAAGTACGTAGCCAACAACCTGCTACATAACAACGCAACCACAGCAACTACAGCCAACTGAGGAATCCTTCCCAGTGGGTGACCAAAGGCTAAATAGTGCCATGATCATCTGGTGGGATCCAGGGAGCAGGAGTCTTGGTTTTTTCCTAGGAATGGTTCTTTTCGCTCATTACGTTTTTGGTGGGAGGCGTTGGCGGAAAGGGCAATTCTCTGCAATCAGTGTTTAAGTGAATGTTTGTCCCAGTGTGTGACCCCACGCTGTCAGCAAGCAGCGGGGAGTCCTTCAGTTGTTACTACATTTGATTTGACTGCCAGTAGGAAGCTTCATTTCTACCAACTGTTAGTTGCTCGCTCAAAGAATCTTCGTTTCTGGAGTGATTTTTTTTCCTCCTCTCTTCTATTTCCTTTTCCTTGATAGGCTGTGTGCCCAAATGCCAAGTGGATGTGTCAGAGGCAACTTTCGTTCTTTTCTCCCGAGCTGGTCAGACCTGAGGGCCTGGCTGTAAAGAGTCCACCCAATGTGTTCGGAATGTCTAGTCTCTCATTTAGATGCTCTGAACTTTAATTCACATTTCCTAGATCCTCACGAGGTCAACACAGACGCAAACTGTTTCGGCCACATTGTGGTCGCATGTTTTTACTTGGTGGGGTTTATTTTAGCTGATGGAGCAGACATTTCTGCAGCTCTTATCAGCCAAAAAAAAAAAAAAAAAAAGCCTTGTCACTCACCTTTTCGTGCAATTTTGTTGAAATAACTGCTCTTCGGGTGACTGCTTCCAATACCTCTAAAAATTTTTCTGATTTGATAACTTTACTACTTCCCGTGAAAGCCTTTCTCTTTCCAAATAATGATTTTGGTAATTAGGATCCTCAGATAGTGCCTCTGATAAGAACTTCTGACAGTGAAAAGCATCTTTAGAAACAACAAAAGTATAGGCATGAGTAAAAACAGTGGGGGAAAAAAGAGAAGGAAAAAATCCCTCGGAGATATTATGAAAATTCAGGCTGAACGGAAAATTAATTAACACTAAAGAGCTAAAACTGTAATTAAGAAAAATTTCATTAAGGAGAAGCAGGTGAGTCTGCTTTTCTAAATATGACAAGGTGCTGTGTAAAAATAAAGTAGAAGCAGGTTTTGGGGACTGGAGCACGAAAGCCATGTCTTTAACCAGATCAAATTCTCGAAATTGGCTGTCAAGACAGGATTGTTGTGATTTATACCCGTCTATCAAGTGCACGAAAGGAGAGACTGAGAGAACAGAAACAAGCTGCTGTCGCTTCCATTCGCAAAGAACCTTTAATTTCCACAGCACCATCTGTTACCAAATCTAATTCACATTCCCCCCTAATCTGGTTTAGTTCCATAATACTAATTCTTCCCCAACCCCTAGGAACACAAACCACCAAAAAAAAAAACAAAAAAAGGCTTTGGTTCTTGTTGAGTGAGCAATTGAATATTACAGAGTTAAGGTGTAAAAGCTCCGGTGACTTAAGTGAAGCATGCTCTTCTCCATTAAAATGTCTTCCTGGTAAAGGGATTTGTTTCCATCCAGTGCAGAGATATGAAATTGTTCGTATTTGGGGTAAAAAAAAAATGCTGATATAAAAGTAGGCCGGGGACATGAAAGCAGAGGTTGTCATAAAATACAATTGTCAAGTTTAGTCACTTTCAGAACTGGCTATAAAATCACTTCGTCATGGTTTTCACATAGAGAAAGCCTGAAACTGTATTTTTGTTAAGGAAACTGAGAGTGATGTATAAATTCAGAAAAAGTAGAGAAGCCTGGGTGGGGGCGGGGAGGGGAAGCTGGGGGGAAAACCTAGGAGGAAATGAGAATGGAAAAAGATCATATATAATTTAAAATAAAGGGATGTATATGGGTAAACACACATCCATCGCTCCCAGTGTGAGATTCTATTAGCACATAGTTTTGATTGAACATCACTTCTGCTCTTAGCCAATATAATAACTGGCATACACGATAATGAGGCTGTGGAGCTATAACATTATAAAGTGCTTTCTGCATCAGAGAAAGATTAAACTACACTCAGTAAAGATTTACTGTTAAGTGTATTTTATTGCTTTCTAACTCTGTGAAAATTTGTTATCTCTAAAGGCAATAGTACATAAAGATCCACAGGCATCCATTACAAAATGAGAAAAGCCACTGTTTGAATCCTAGGATGAGAAGTTTTGATTACATGTTTAGTCAACTAGCTTACTACCTAATTCTTCTATGAACATTAGAAGCATTACCCTTTTGACCTCTAACCCAGTCACATAGAACACTAGCTGCGTTACAGGATATCAACCCCTCAATGTCAGTAAATCACTGGAGAGGTTATGATCAAAATATTTATTTTCATGATAGATGTGATTATCACCCATAAATACATTTTTTGTAGAAAAGACTTTAACTTGTAAAGTCCATCACCGAACTGGTAGTATCTTTATACCCAATTTTAAAAATCCTAAACCTGTTATATAAAGATGTACATTTTCAGGAAAGACTCTCTCATTTTACTGATATAATCCTCCGATTAACTAGGTAGACAGATATTTTCAACTATTAGCAATAATAAGAGCCTGCTTTTTAAGAGACATGGTAGATTATGAAAGAAGATAAATCGTTCAGGACATTGTAACAAACAAGAAAACTGGAGACAAGAATAAATATGCTTATACACACACATGAGCATATATATATATATACATGTCCTATAGAAACATCAGTGGGTGTCATACACACATATCAGTGATTAGAGATTCTAAAAATGGTAAAATATAAAATAACACTTAATATTTTCAATATTCATTAAGCAATATGCTAATTCTGATATCCCTAAATCATACACAGTAATTTGTACTGTATAACTTTTAGAGTTTCTATTGCAATTGCAAATTAAAGAGAAAATTTTGTTTCTTCACACTCATAAAAATGGCTAACATTCCCAAGACTGACAACACCAAATGCTGGTGAGGATGTGGAGCGACCAGAACTTGCATACATTGCTGGCAGGGTATAAAATGGTACAACCTTTTTAGAAAAACAGTTTGGAAGTGTCTTATGAAATTAAACGGATACTTACTACGTCACAACAATTCACTCTTAGATATTTACTAAGAATGAAAACATATGTCCACAAAAAGAACGATACACAAATGTGTACCATCGCTTATTCATAATGGCCCTAAGCTGAAAAAAAATCAAATATCCATCCTTGATGAATAGAAAAACAAATTGTTATAATATAATGGAATTATAAAATTATATATGTATGTATATACGTTTGTGTGTGTGTGTGTGTGTGTGTGTGCGTATATGTGCGTGTGTGTATATATATATCCTGGTCAACAATAAAAAAGAAACAAACTGTGATTGTCCACATACAATATCAGAGATACCCTGGTGAGCAAAAACTAGGTAGATACAAAAGAGTACTTACTCCCAGATTCCGTTTATGTGAAGATCTAAAACAGGCACTAATCTGTAGGGACAGAAATCACCAGTGCTTGCCTGGAGCAAGGGGTGGGGAATGGCTAGAGGGGGACATTACGGGAAATTTTTCCCCTTAGCACTTTTTACTTTGTTTATACTTATGTCTAAACCATATTTTTCTATGTGTTATATGGATCACTTTTGTCAAAACTCATCTAACCATGCATGGAAAATATGTGTTTTGTTATATGTAAATTTTATTGATAAAATTGATCTAAAGAGAAAATTTTGAACAATAAGTTTAAACATGATGGGAATTCCCTGGCGGTCCAGTGATTAGGACTCCCCACTCTCACTGCTGAGGGCCTGGGTTCAATCCCTGGTCAGGGAACTAAGATTCCACAAGCCACTCGATGCGGCCCCCCCCCTCCAAAAAAGTTAAACATAATAACTTTATATTACTAGAAGCTTCTATCGATTCCTATGCCTTGTACCAGGTCTTAAATAGCCAGACCTAGAAAATTCTCCATCAACATCTAGCTGTACTTCTGATTTACACACAAGGACCCAGGGGATCAGAGAAGAGAGACAGATGACTTATTCAAGGACACCCAGAATTAGAGGCAGAACTCAGTCCAAATTCCAGCTTTCCATCTCTGAGACCAGATCTTTTTCTAACCTATTAATGGGACAAAGGATGAAATCAAGATTAGGCCCATAGCGAATAATATTCTACTGATCTGAATGATAAACACCCCTCTGTATTCTGTTTTTAAAAACATGAAATACTTGTTACTGTAAACACCAAATAATTCCGTGCATCCACGTGCATATTTGGGAAGTAAAGAAAGCAAACCTGACTTCATTCCTCATTTTCTTCATCCAAACATGGCGCATGATAGAATGGCTTTAGTAAATAGGCAATATGTGAGCAGCGATGTGGTCATGTGTCATTGTAAGTAATTCACAGCGAGCTTTTAAACGTTTTTGGTTTGCTTTGGTTTTGTGTTTGGAATAAGGATGTAGATATTATGGGAGACAGAATACGGAAACAGGCTTTAAAACGTGGAAATCAGAAAAAGAGGAGAGTCACCTGATTTTTAAAAATATGGTTTAGATATCAGTATAAACCCAATAAAAATGTGTCAGGGGAAAAGTACAATATATAAAACCTGAGTTGGTACATTTCAAAAGAAATGTATATTGGGGCTTCCCTGGTGGCGCAGTGGTTGCGCGTCCGCCTGCCGATGCAGGGGAACCGGGTTTGCGCCCCGGTCTGGGAGGATCCCACGTGCCGCGGAGCGGCTGGGCCCGTGAGCCATGGCCGCTGGGCCTGCGCGTCCGGAGCCTGTGCTCCGCAACGGGAGAGGCCGCAGCAAAGGGAGG
>NC_041217.1:15662784-15666547 GCF_002837175.3 Physeter macrocephalus
GGAGGCCCGCATACCACAAAAAAAAAAAAAAAAAAAAAAAAAAAAAAAAAAAAAAGAAATGTATAATTCTAAAGGAGCTTCCAGAAAGAAAACTTGCAGAGTAACTTAAATCAACTTAAAAATTATTTCATCACCAATTTACCAGCTGCTTCTCAGGAAGACAGGGATGGCATTTCTTAGCAGGAAAGGAAATAAATCACAGAGCACATTTCTTTCCCTTCTTTAACTTTCCTACACATGAAGGTTACAGCATTTAGTACTTCGCTAAGGAGAGAGGACATGATTATATAGCTAATTCATGTTTTCCTGAAAAGAGGATTCTGCAGAATAATAAAACTGTGTACATTCCCAAAGACAAATCTAGCCAAGCTTACAATCTCTCCCTTTCAATGGCTCCACACACTCTACAGGTCGACAAGCAAGCCCCTTGGCCAAGGAGTCCGGACCCTGCCCTCACTGGCTGGCCATCCTCTCTGACCCCAAATCTCACTTCTCCCCGCCTTGTACCTCGTATATATGCAATGCTTGCCAACTTGTAATTCCTCCTACCAACCAGCTTTGCCTTCTCTCTGGAATGCATCTCACTTTCCCTGTCCCCCAAACAACTAGCCATTTCCTATTCATCAGTAAAACCTCAACTGAGTTATCACAGCGAGTCTTTCCTGACACCTCTTTCCCTAGATATTCCCATAATTCCGTGAGCCTATTTCTACAACCGCACTTAACTCACTGTCTTTCCTGTGTATACTTATACTAGCGACCCTCCACTTGAGGAGGGCTATGCATTGTTTTCTCTTCCTAAATTTAACCCTGTGCCCGGGCTGGTGAATGAAGGAAGAAACCATGAATTCACATCCGCAGAAATCGGTGAACTTTAAACACTGGGGCACAAATTTTCTAAATTAGAGTGTTGTTCACACAATCTTGAGAATCTGTGAGATACAGCATTAAACGCAGAAAAGCTATTTTTATATCTCCTTAGGTCAAAGTAAACCTGCTAAGAGATTTGATTTAAACAAAACAAAACAACCTACAGGGTGAACTAGTAAATGATTATAAGAGTTTTAATTAGATGCCCTGGCTTTGAGTTCACCAACATTGTTATTACTTAGTCAGGGCCAACTAACTGTGGGCGCTGACATGTTATCTACAAACCTCCGGTGTTGAATCTGTTAAATGGGAACTGTGTCTCATAGTATAGGAAGGGTGAATAAAAATTATTTGCAAAGGTGGCACTGACTTCAGAAGGATATCAATGAGCAAGAATGAGAAAGGCCATTTTTGGATGAAGGAGAACGACCCAGAAGTGGGCGAATGCAGGGTAGGCTCAGAGAATGAAGGAGGGGGTAGTTCTGCAGAACGCTATAGGGGATCTGGAATTTGCTATGGGTTTAGAAAGTAGTTTGGGGCCACACTGTGGAAGGTTTGAAATACTATAGTATGCAGATTAGATGTTAGTTTGTAGATGGGAAGCTACTGAAGATTTCTAAGGAGAAAAGACATAACACCTGATTGGTGCCTTCATTAAACACACTTTTGAACGCAGCACTGTCCATGTACTCACTCATTCATCCCTATTATGTTTCAGGCATATAACCTGATAAAATAGACCAGACCTCTGAACTCACAGTGTTTAAAGCCCAACTAGGAAGCTATTCTCTCCAGCAAGATAAACGATGAGAAAAACCTGCAGTAGGATGGTAGCAAAGAAAATGAGAAAAAGAGGAGATAGATATTATAAGCATCATCAAAAGAGGTTTTTGCACCCCCAGTGATCCATAAATAATACATGAGAATCGGTCAACCTAAAATTTCTTTGACAAAGTATAATTTCTTATAAAGTATAATATCAAAACGAATGAACACCTTATGATGGAACTGTTCTTGATCTTGACTGTGGTGCTGGACAGAGGAATCTACATATACAGTAACAGAACTAAACACACAAACTCACACACACAAGCACAAACGCATGTGCACCTTGTAAGACCTAAGGTCTGTGGACTCTATCAATGTCAATTTCCTGGTTGTGATATTGTCTACTATAATTACGCAAGCGGTTACCACTGAAAGAAACTGGGTGAAGAGTACAGCATTTCTCTGCATTATCTCATGCAACTGCAGGTGAGTCTACAATTACGTCAAAAAAGTTTTTTTTTCAATTAACATTTTCCTTGAAGACATGGGCTACAGCCTATTTGACTTTGTATCCTCAGCACTTTGTACTATGCTGAACTCATATTAGCTACTTGAACTTGTCACTTAATAGACGTTTGTGGAATGAATAAATGAATGAACTGCAAGGCATTATGTCAACTATAGGCATCATTATTCTTTATAAACGTTGTTATAAACCTCATCACAATAATTTTCTATGTCTGGCTTACAAGTGTCTGACATTACCTGAAATACCAAACCTCTGACACTAGACACCAGTTAGTCAAGGACATGAAGCTGATGGCATAGATGGTCCTCCATTCTGCCACTTCTCAAAGAGTATGGTGAATTCTCAAGATAATGTTCTTGAGAAACACTGATATGACTGCATATATCCCAAGAAGATATCGGGATTTTTTTTCTTTTTCTTTTTAACAGTGAGAAAAGAAGTTACAGTCACACACTGATTCTCAGGACAGTCTTGTGAGACAAGTGTTTTCTCCATTTTACAGATGAGGAAACAGACCTGTGATAGAACCGGAACTTGAACTTGAATTTTCTAGATCTAAATTCTGTCCTCTGAGCTACAAAATGCTGAACCGCAAAGATTTAATAACAATACTTTATAGCAGCCAATTAAATATGCCAACTGTTGTCACACCTATAACTACTATCTTCTAAAGATTTTATTTTTCAATGCTTTAATTTTCTTAAACAACTGTATACTCAGTTAAGTGCTATGCTCTATCTGTGATGACTATTTGAACCCACAATACCAAAGATGGGACCAAGATAAAACAAAAAGAAAAAAAAAGTAGCTCATTCCCTTAAATGTCTAAGAACAAAGGATACTAATGTTGAAAAGTCAAAATCACTAGCAACTTAGAAAATACTAGACTATTTATATTATTATACCATAGAAAGGATGATTATTATTTAATTGAGACATGTTTAGAGCCTCTAATAAGGAGAAACTAACTTATTTCACAGCATGGAAAACTGGAGCTAGATACTAGGTAGAACTTCCTGGCCAATTAGCTTTTGTCATTAAGTAACTGTATCAATACATATAATTAATATACATTAATTAATTTGCTATGTCTAAGTTATCTAATAATTAAAATACAGGTACGAATTAATGCCCACACTAATGCACAGGAATGTTGAGACCCAAAAGAGAAAATAAATACAAAAACCTCTGAAAAGTTTAAAGTGTTATGCAAATCCAAAGTGTTACTATAAATTTGTGGGACAAAATATTTTAATTTTTGGAATAAATCTGAACATAAATCTGCACCCAGTTTTGAAATATAAACCCATACTTACCTGGGCTTCCCACAAAAAAATTATTCAGCTTTGGCGATTTGTTGTGAGTTACATTTGTTTAAACACTTTGCTAATGCATTCTGACTTTTACTGATTTTTCACCAACATTAGCTCACACTATCACCCAAAGTGAGCTCCTTAACTTCTCAGTACCTGAGATTAAGAGGTGATGCTAGTTGATTATAGCAAATCTTTAAATGAATCAGTTCACAAACTTTAGTGAGTATCTACAAACAAATACCATATGCTAACACATATATATGGAATCTAAAAAAAAAAA
>NC_041217.1:15666747-15723282 GCF_002837175.3 Physeter macrocephalus
ATGTACGGCTGATTCACTTTGTTATAAAGCAGAAACTAACACACCATTGTAAAGCAATTATACTCCAATAAAGGTGTTAAAAAAAAAAAAAGAATCAGTTCACAAACTTTAGTGAGTATCTACTATGTGCCAAGAATGATGTGGGCACTAAATAATAATGAAGTTTTTCCAAGGAAAATGTGATGCGTTTCAGAGGTCAACATACCATGCTAAGAATGAAGGCTGCATGGAAGTTATGCAAGAACATAATGAGGTTCGATTCCCCCCCCCCCATTCCGCCAATCAGATTCCCCATGGATAACAACTAATCTAACACAGGTCTGGGGGAAAATCAAGTTAGAGAGAACTTCTGAAACTGCTTAACTACATTGGACCATCTCAGCCACTCACCACAAGAACAAGACAAGAGAGTGTAGATAAAGCTATTATGACCGCTTCTGGGGAGAAAAAAAAAAAGTGATTCCTATAACTAGAGGAATAGTCTTCATGCAAGAACCATGGGAAATGTCTCTCTGGAGTTACATCAACCATGCACAGCATTTGTCATAATGGTTCTCAGTCTCAGCAGCCGCTGGGTCGCACCATCAGAAACCCAAGTCCCTGCCTCCTCTGTCTGCTGCTAAGGCAAGGCTGTCCTACGACAGCTCACCTTTCCACCTTCCAGAAGGCAAACAGACAGGGCAGGACCAGCTCTCGTTCTTATCCGCAGTCCAGGAAGGAATATTGCGGGAAAACAGGAAAAGGGAACATTTAGTGCTGTCTATCTCATAAAACACTCAGTCAATCTTACCTAGTAGCTAACTAGTTAGATGTATAGGATTTCAAGACTCCTTCTGGAGCATCTGTGTCTGCCTGTGAACTCCACACTCACATCTAGGCCTATTTGTTTACTGGAAAATCAAAAAACTCACAGTAACTGACGGTCAGTTATAGGCATGAATTTTACAGACGAGGAAACTAGGGTCCACAGTGAGAAATAAACTTGGATGGTGGGGAGATCCAAGAAATGGGAAATGGAGTAAGGAGTTTGGTTTCACTTCAGAAACCTCTATAGGAGAGATGGAGTGATACCTCTCTTCCATTCCTAAAGAACCAGAGATTCTGGTGACTCAGGGAACTGAGGTTTAGCAAAAATGGATCTCTTGAGAAATGGTCACTCCTGTCCTAGGCTTCCCCCACATGTCCATATTTCTCCCCACTCTCCAAAATTCAGCTGACAGATTATCAGACTACGATAATAACACTGACTGACGTTGGAAACTATTCATTCATCCAGCTTTCTATCCACGGAACCTCACAAAGCTGAAGGCTGCATGCTGAGGTCATAGGTAGCACATAAATAAGGTGATCTGCGTATTTACCTGCACTGCTGTATCCAATGTGCTGTCAAATTTAAACTAGACGGTCTACTAAAATAGCTGAGCAAAAAAACCCAAATAATGATAGTCAAATGATGGCGCATGATTGGTTAACTATACTGAGTACAGGAGGTTGTTACCCTAGTCGTTTCATTAAATATGAAAGCCAAAGATTTATGTAATGGGTGATAAGGGCAAGACTGCTGTAAAAGTGAGAAAATACGGCAACAGTATGCTGTACATCACCAATGGGATAACTATTTATCTAAAAAGTTGGCATTCTTAGACTTCCCACAGGCAGCGTATGAAATTCATATATTCAAAGGAGACATCATAATAACCTGCCGGCTGGTGGTGATGGATATGTTTTTAATCCAAATGACCACAATCTTCAGTCTGCCTGTCATGGAGGGCCAGGAAAAAATGGAATTTTCCTTTCATAACGCTTGATGTTGAAAGAGGAAAAACCTGGAAGCATGATAAGTGGCTCATTCCAATGGACAAATGGACATGGAGCTGAGAGAACGACTGTGAAGAAAAGGCATTGTTCCTGAACTAATGCCATTTTCAGTTGTTACACCAAGAAAACGGAGCAAAGGAGGATTTCTGCCTCCTTCCCGTATGGAAGGCACAAGTTCAAACTGCAACAAAAGCTGGAAAATCTTCAACCCTGTGTGGATTCATTTACAAATTACCTCTTGCTGGAAAAAGTCAGGGGCAAGGCTGGTATAATATTTGTCTATTAACTAAAACTTATTGTACAAACACAGCAAGAAGAGGTGATGCTGTAGTGCTTTATTGACTCGAAAGCCTCGCCTATGGATTTCCTCCTTTGAGGTTTAAAGGAATTCCTATTTCTCATTTACAGTCTATCAGAAAAGGTATATGACCTGTATTTTTTAATTTATATAA
Source organism: Physeter macrocephalus (assembly GCF_002837175.3). Taxonomy (NCBI): domain Eukaryota; kingdom Metazoa; phylum Chordata; class Mammalia; order Artiodactyla; family Physeteridae; genus Physeter; species Physeter macrocephalus. Next base: position 15,669,018 of record NC_041217.1, read on the forward strand.
ATCCACTCAGTCAATCAGCCTGGGCTGAAATTTAATGGATGTATCAGTCATTGTTGGTCCAGGGAGAGGGGAACAGGCAGCAGAATCCACCACTCCATCTCTCTTCTTCCATTACCTTCCTCCCCCCCTTTTCTTTTTTTAACCTCACCAGCTCAGATGTCTCCCTGAACTTCAAGCAAGGAGTCTTTCAAAGCTGTTGTTTTTAAAGGGAGAAATTCAAGTAAATATAAACTGATGGAAATACAGGAAGACCCTTTGGCTATTTTGGTTTTAAAAAAAAAATCTTCGTTTTCCCCATCCATGTTATGGCCATTTTATTACATATTCAGCAAATTTACAGGAACATGATGTTCCCCTGACAAATTAATCACTTTCCAAGCATTTTAACATATAAATAAAATATCACCACAGGAGAGTAAAATCATCAGCTCAACCAGTTGATTTAACCCTTCCTTCAGGAAAACTGACCTGAAATAGATTAAAGACCACCTCCCAGAGACACGCACAGACACACACACACACAGACACAGACACACACACACACACACACACTCTCATAACTATGAGCTAGGCACTCAGACTACTGGTAACAAGGCTTTTAGGGACTTCTAACTTCAGAAGCCAGATTGCGGTGTTTAAAACATAGGAGAAACTGAAGACAAAAGGGACCTCTTCAAATATCTTTAACCTCACAACAATCTGCTGGAATCTATCTTCACTCCTTCATAGTTTTATTTCTGCATTTCCTCTAATAATAATCATTAAAGACTATATTTTTATAGTCCTATTCTTACCCTGCCATTCTAGGCAGGGAAGAAAAAATGCAAGGGGCTAGGTTTCTGTCTTTACTTTGCTTTCCCCTCTGCTAATTTCAGAAAGTGAATCCAGCAATTATAAGTAGTAGGAGACTGATAAGGAGTCATACATGCAGTAGAAATAGGTTCAATTCAAGCTTCCCTGACTAATCCTTATCATGACTCATTTCGACTTCAGAATTTGTCGGTTGAGGTAAGAAGCTAATTTGGCTTTGAGAAGTGAAATCTCAGTTTTGTACTTTCCTTCTAGTGCTTCTAACAACCCATTATTAACAGCAAAGGAGGAGGGGGCATGAAATATTTATTGAGTGCCCCCTCTCACCAAGTTTGTTTGTTTGTTTGCATGCTATTTTATTAGATCATTAAACTTGACATACTTTAAGTAAGAGCATTAATTTCTTTGGCTTCCAAACCCACGGTCTGTACCATTGTATCTTACGTCCGAAAATAACATGCATTATTTTTAAAACCTACACCCAATATGACTCTCAAACTCGGATCCTGAGATGAACAGGAGGACATTCTGCCAGATCAGGAACGAGTAGAGGAAAGGCCCTGGTAGATTTCTCTGAACTGCTTCATCGCTCTGTATGCACAGATGAAAGACCTGTTTCCTCTCTCATCACGGGTTCTCTCACATCAAATACGACCAAGGTTTAATCTATATTTTAAGGAAATAAAGAAATCTGGCCTCATGCCCGGGCCAGTTGTGACACCCCAAAACAAAAGATGAACAGGCCACGCTGACTGTCTTCAGTGCTTATGTAAACACCATTCTATTTATTAGCTCCGCTTTGGGGAAACCCCAAATGGTCACCTTACCTCCCTATTCATGAGCCTGTAAAAATACTGGTGATTTATTATTACATCCTTCTTCTTCCCTATGAATGGGGTAATGAAGTTTTTTACGGAGACTGTTAAGAAGCAACTTGGATGCTACTATTTGCTACTTATCCCATATAATAATACCATAACTGCTATTAGAGGGAGTACTTAAAGCAGCTCAGCCTTCCATAACTATAGCTGATTTGACGAAACTGTCAGTAGCAAATTTCAGGAATAACCACTAAAAGATTTACTTTTGAAATACATAATGTGTTACACAAAGGCTTTTATTAACATTTATTTATTTTCTGGTTCTAATTAAATCATTAGACTTACCAATTGACTACATAATTACAAATTCAGCATTCTTAAAAAGAAAGTAGTAATAACGCTATTTCCTTCTCGGTAGTTCCTTGACAAATTATGAAATCTCTCTTTTAAATTTCCCGACAAATACTTGGGCACATAAGCTTTCTTTAACAGTTGATGCTCATGTCTTTAAATAACACCTTCAATGAAGATGCCAATCAAATAAAAATAAAATTAACATCCAGATTATGGATTTTCTGAGAGAAGATGAAAGAATACATCTGTAAAATGCTAAAAAGAGACGTTTAGAGCAAGTACATGTTCATTTACTAAGTCTCCATTGCCATTTTATGGAAATAAACATACTCTAAACTCTTCCTATCAAAACAAATATACATTTTTTCATGATCTTAAGAAAAGTAAGTTATTACATATCCCAGGCAAAGCTGACACAGGTACATGATCTGATGAAATCGTGTGAATGTAAATTATTCAAAGATAATATAAAGCTGGCCCTGTCCAGATTAGATCAGAGATGTTCTAACACCCGAACCTCAGAATACAAAAGGAGATAAAACAATGCTCGCGAAGCCTCATGCCTTAAGTCTTAAATAAGAACAAAACTTAAAAAACAAACAGCCAGTCAGGGTGAATAAAAGCAATTAAGGCAATATGTAAAAAGCCTGTGATCTTAAATAGATATTTAAATTTTTTTCTAAAACATTTCATTTCTTTGTACATTGATGGAGCCTAAAATATCTATAAGCGTTCCCTGAAGTTGCCAATTAAACACTGTGTCAACTCCTGCTCTTGTAGTTAAACCACTGCCATCACCATGTACATGTTACTTCTAATTAATTCATGTCTCTCTCAACTTTGTCCTTCTTTGCCTGTCAAAAGAGTAGGCATTCAATCATCAGCCAACAGTATCCAAGTAATTCCAGGAGCAATAGATTACTTCCAGGAAAAGATAATTTAAAAAGTTACAAATTCTGGGAAAATATAATCTTAGGGAGCGGGCTTTATTTTTGTAATGGTATGATGCAAAACTGGGGGTGAAGGTTGTATTGTTCAGTGTGGGGCTGGGGAGAGAGAGAGCTGGGATGTGAAAGAACTGTGGGGCAGAAGAAGAAAGATTAGGGGAGAGGACAAACCAGGTATGGTCTAATGCTCCTGAATTTTATTTAATGCCTTTAAATTTTATGGAGTTACTCGGCTTACGACAAATAGCTCATTTTATTTGGCCCTGGAAAATGGATTCAAATGCAGATAAAAAGGAATCATCTCAAATACTTTTTGGAAAGTGACTGGTTATAAATAAATTTCCTTGAAATAAAAAGTGTTTTCTTTGAACAACTATGAATTGGGCTGCTGCTTATATTTTGAATTAGCAGTATGTTTCATTTTCATACATATTTCGCTCCAAATAGACATTGCTTATTTAAGTGAAGGCTAGAGCTCCACTGGCTCAAAAAAACAGCTCCATTAAATTTACTTTGCAACTTAATTGAGTCAAGTGGGATGGAGTAAAGAAACCCTAAAGAATCTAGTCTGTTCTAGAACACAAACACCACATGCCTTTCTGGACAGATACAACCAGGGGAACTAGTCACAGACACGTACTTTTTTTTTCATGGCCCTATCATAAGCTTGTCCATTAAAACATAAAGAGGTGGGGCTTCCCTGGTGGCGCAGTGGTTGAGAGTCCGCCTGCCTTTGCAGGGAACGCGGGTTCGTGCCCCGGTCCGGGAGGATCCCACGTGCCGCGGAGCGGCTGGGCCCGTGAGCCACGGCCGCTGAGCCTGCGCGTCCGGAGCCTGTGCTCCGCAACGGGAGAGGCTGCGGCGGTGAGAGGCCCGCGTACCGCAAAAAATCAAACAAAACAAAACGAAAAAACATAAAGAGGTTAGATGTAATACATAACATTATCCATGTATCTGTAAGAATCTATACAGTAAAAATGAGGGGAGTGCATAAAAAAAATCATAAATTAATTTAAATGAAGCTCCTACCCCCTACCCCCAAATTATATTACCCCCTAAATGATTCTCAGGAAAGAAAACAGGAACAGTTTGTTTCAGTCTGGATACTACTAATGCCATTCATAGTTCTAAACCTCCACTTAGAATTTAGAAATCATTTTCATACAGACTAGCTCTTCCTAGATTTCAATGACAATTTCAGTCTGGTAAATTTATCTTGTTAGATACCAGGAAGTCTTTTAAAACCATTTTGTTAAAACTTTCCTTATTTCAGTATAAACGGTTCATTTAAGTCCAGTTTACAATTTCTTTAAGTATTTAGTTTTTGCATTCATCAGGTAATTCCTAGAGGACATGCCTGTCCATATGGTTTATCTAGACCCGAAACATACAAAGTCCTACAAAGATTTCTATGATTGAGGGCTTTTATTTCATATTTAGGATATATTAATGGATATGTTGAATTCCATAACAGGGTTTTGTATACAGCAACTAACCAAAATATTTTTGACTGGCCACCTATACAAATAAAATTAACCTAAAATTTTTTTCTACTTGTTTTTATCTAGTAGAAAAAAATAACCCAATATGTATAAATCACAATTCAATAAAAAGTCAAATGCCTTATCCCCGCCCGCCACGAACAAAATCAACAGTTTCAGAAAGGACACAGAGTCGTTTTATTTCTGTTAAATCGATGCCTAAAAATATTACATTTCATCAGTTTCACTTATCCTGAAAAGTCCCCTAAGGTTCCCTACCCGAAGCTGGCCATATTTTCAGTGCAAAACAGGCTGAGCACTGCTATCCAAATCTAGATAAAACTCATGGGTTTGTAATCTGCACAATGATCTATACATCTCTATCTCTATGCAAATCAAATGCTTTTCTGCGTTCCTTTGAGCATTCCAAAGCACCCAGGGCTAAGGAAGCATGAGGTCTTTGCAGATTCTTCCCTGGCTCCTCCTTTCCTTTCCCTCTATGGATATACACTAGCTACCTAAATAATTCACACTGCCTGCTTTTCAGCCCGAATGTTCCTCGGCAGAGGTCTACAATGAGCTAGTGCAGTCACCAGATGGACTCATGGATGCAGCAGGTGAGGCAGTTGGCAGGACGCCCTGTCTGATGCTGCTTGCTTCGGCACGGGCCGCCTTTCTTTCCAGGTACATTATCATCATCTGAACACTGAGCGGTGTGCAGTTTGGGGGTGGGGTGGAAGTGAGGCACTGGCAAACCCTCTACAAGCATTCCTAGAGGAACCGTAAATTACCAGCTGCCCTCCTCCTCCCTGCCCCGACCTCCAGCAACCCCAGATACTTTACGCTGTTGCTTTGTTAGTGGGTTGTTGTTTTTTTTTAACATCTTTATTGGAGTATAGTTGCTTTACAATGGTGTGTTAGTTTCTGCTTTACAACAAAGTGAGTCAGTTATACACATACATATGTTCCCATATCTCCTCCCTCTTGCGTCTCCCTCCCTCCCACCCTCCCTATCCCACCCGGTAGTGTATATATGTCCATGCCACTCTCTCACTTCGTCTCGCTTACCCTTCCCCCTCCCCATATCCTCAAGTCCATGCTCTAGTAGGTCTGTGTTTTATTCCCGTCCTACCCCTAGGGTCTTCACGACATTTTTTTTTCTTAGATTCCATATATATGTGTTTTGAAGACTATGGTGAAGGTTTCGCAGTGCATTTCGGGCCCTGTGCATAAAGAAGGACGCCTCCGTTTGAAAATTCCACCTCAGCTTAATAGAAAGTGAAGAAAAGAGGATTCAAGGGGATGGAAACTGGAAAAGTCAGGAAAACTAGGAGGGAGAAACGTATTCTCACAGATAACTTCGCAAAAAACACAAATGCAGGGAAAACACAGGTGCGATGATTCAGCTCAAGTCTGCAATGCATTTGTATAACGCTAAGCTGCCCTTTGCATCTAGTGAGTGGAGAGAAAAACTGTATTCTTCTAGCTTTTCAGGGTTGCAGAAAACATCAGCTGTGCCCAAGTTTGAGACAGTTCTTTGTCTCATGTTTCTAGTGTCATTTCCAAAAAGCGCAGCATTTCCCTTCCAAAGTTCGTAATTCTATAGGACTGGAAGACAACAACTGCAATGCTTATCACTTGAAATTGGAAGTCTGCAACCTCATGGTGCCAAGCTATCATGAGACGATCACTCGGTAACATGTCGTATAAATTTTAATTGAGTATAAACACTTGACAAAAATTCTCCTGAGTTATTTCTGGCATATTCAGATTGGTAATGGTACCATGACTCCATGATTTTAATCCTTCTATAAACTTAACTGATGCCAATATAAATCTTATTACCTAACTTCACTAATCATCTAATTATAAACACCCAAAACTGCGACAGAGAATCATTTTAATGACCTGAAGCAAACCAAGCTGTATCTTCCAAAAAATAAATAAATAAAACACTTGAATAAAATGCATTCACTGAAAAGAGGCTGCAAAGACAAAAAACTGCTTTGAATTCCATCATCGAGTCCTCGGGCAAATTGAAATCCCAGGCTTTGGGGAACAGCACTGGGTAGTTTTGCAGGACTGTTGGACAAAGACAGTAGCTGTGAGATTATCTCAAGATTAAGGGCAAGGTTTCCTTAGAAAAATTACCTCTCAACAGTCATTTACTTTGATTAGAACGAATTTACTAACGCACACCTTTCCCTCAAAGTCAAACCTTCTAGAGTTCAGATACATCCCCCTTCCTTTTCCTAAGACCTCGGAAATATCTTTTCTTACCTGATCTTTTAAAGCATTTTCCCCCTTTCATTTCCAGTCTAAGAAACAAACCACACACAAGTCATTTAGAGCATTTTAAGATGTAATGGCAACTTTTGGGATCAAATCTTCAAAAGCTTCACAAGGAAGCAGGCAGGACCAGACTTGACTGCTCTAAGACCCCCAATCACACTTTTGCAATATTTAGGATCTAAATGTACCATTTCTAATTGTTTTCTTGGGGGCTAACTTCCTGTCAGCTCTAGAAGGCCCAAATCAGAAAATCAGAATGGAAGCTCCAACCTGCTTAAGTTTTATGTAAAACCTCTGCTACCTAAAATTCCTGAAATTATTTTCTGAAGATTGACCCAAGTATAAATTGAAAGCTTAAGTATACAAAGTCCCATTTTAGAGTATTTTTTTAAGGCACTCAAGATCATTTTATATTTTTATCATTTATTTCAGGATCTTCGTGCCCAGGACAGGGCCTGCACACAGTCAAATATTTTGGAATGAATGATCAAGAAAATGCAGTTTAATGCACTAAATATTGATTACTTTAATGATTTAAAAAATTGCAAAGGAATGCATGTAATCATTTTGATGCAACGTGAGAAGTTACTATAAGTAATCAATTGGACGCCAGAGATTTGGTTATAAAAAATTCACTTCAAAAATCAATTTTAAACTGGTATCTTCTAAACTTGATTTCATTAACTCTCATTAAGCTATTTGCCCACAACCTAATTAATGTACATAACCAAAGGTACGTAATAATACTAAACAGAAGGGACTGGACATTTCTTAGAAACACATTAAAAGGCAAACGGTAATAAATTAACATTTAAAGATAGTAACTGTAAAATTAAATAAAATTTTTAGCATTTATATATTTTATAATGATGTAGACGTGTGTTCAGATTGCCACAGTTAAACTGGCAGGCAAGATTACTTCTAAAATAAAAGTAGTAGCAAAGACTCAGCTAAAAAATAACTGCCATTTAAAAAATTAAAAAACAGTAAGTGTAAGCAAAGGGTGAAGGAATGAGTGGGTAATTACAGTTTAAACCCTGGATATAAAAGACAATACAGGTAATGTATGGTATAAGATGCTGCTGAAAATGAAGGATAATTAAAATTTTGATTTCTGACATTGCAAAATTATTCTTTTAGAAAGTTATATGATATTCGCAAACAGATCCACCTTATATAAATATCTATATTTGAACATACTTTTGGAGTATCAGAAATTAGTGTCATACTATTATATACATAATGCAAAAAACCCTACATTTGCTTTGCCTGTGTTTAAAGAAGAGTTAGTACCTGTGTGTGTGTGTGTGTGTGTGTGTGTGTGTGTGTGTAATACAATTTCTGTAACTGATTTAGTTGTTATTTCCTTTATTTCAGATGTCTTTCTGGATGTGACTGTCTTAAAGTTTCAAAATGCAAGTTAGTCTAAACCTAATAGAGAAAACATAGATATCTAAATTTTAGCCCGATATACAGCACATACTAGAATTAGCATAATTTAAAGAAAAACATATTTATAGGCGACCTTTCTCTTTCCTAAACGAAGTATCGATAAAGTGATTCAGATGCCATAAATTCAATGCAATGCCCAATTGGTTAAACTCATGCAGCCCCCCGTGTCAGCACCCTGAATGACTATCGACTTTAAATTTGAAGTAAAGACAGTATGTTTGCAAAATTCACCTGTAATCCTGGTTCAAGATTTACCCAGACCACTTTTGTTCTGGTTTGTTTTTCCTCTCTGAAAGTCTGAGAAGAAGTGTTGACGTAAGTTTTGCGTTTACAGTTTAAAAACAGAGCGAGAGAGAGAGAAATGAGCACCAGATCCCTAGCAAGCCTCCTGGACACCTAGACAGAATTATTTGCATAGCCCTTGAACACTGTTTAGAAAACAAAGAGTGGACAGGACCAGAGTGGCTTCTATCTTCCAGTCCTGCCGTCCGTTTTCAAAGCAAGGCAGGGGTTCTGTTTTTAGTACACACTTTGGTTCAGCGTTAATCCTGTTTTATGTTGTTCACACCTGCAGCTGACTAGCAGCCTGCTGATGGGTCGGGGCTCATGCTGTTCAGACAAATCCCACGAAACTGAGAAGCCGGACAAAAGCTACTGGACAGAGCTGGAAACAAAGCCTGATCAGGGTCGTGAATACAGGTGAAGCAGACCCCACCAAAATCTCTCCTCTCATTTGCAGACAAGCCTCCGGTGTCCCAAATTTCCCACCCAACAGTAAATGCAACCAACTGCTCTTTTTTGAAAGCCTGAACCTCATTGGCTTATTTATATTCCTTGGCTTTTTATGTCTTTTGGTAAAATGAATGCCAATGCAGTCAAAAAAAAAAAAAAAAAAAAAAGAAAAAGAAAAGGTTGCTAGAATCAGATGTACGTGCTAGCCACTGTGTCCTTACCAAAAGAATCTGTATCTGAAATAAACCTCATTATTAATTTAAAATATCCTATAGCTCACCTCTCTATTCATAGAATTCTACATCCAAAATGAACAGAGATAGAAAATAAATATTCTGCCATCAGTGGCCACCGGGTGACCAAGGACAGTGACTTGTATGCTAAGACGGCTCTCCCCCCTCCCCATCCTGCACTGCATGGGCCTAATAGCACACATCAAAAGGAATGAATTCTTTTTTGATCTTAGTACCGGCGATACATCAAATTCAGTGACACAGACAGGGGGGAAATGCACCACTAAGGGAAAACTCCAAGACTGACAGTGGGGCCAGTCGGAGGCATTCCCTCAATCAAGTTCCAGTAAACGATGCCCACCCTCCCTCTCTCGGAAACAAGATGTAAGCTGTCATATGCTTCCCCAGAGTGAGAAAAACTTACCCGGTCCTGATGTGACCCTAAGTCAAGATGAACTTTCTGCTGACATTTCCAGCGGTTGGCCCCGGAGCCCCTCCCTCCCACCTAAAGAGTCAATTTCCTTCCTTTCTGGGAGCCGGATTCTTCCCGCTGGTGGGCACCCAGAGCTCCTACTGGCCAGCACAGCGTGGCTCCAAGATGAGCTGCACATCTGGGGGGGTCAAATGAAGACTCTGGGATCATTTTATTGCATCTCCTGAAGCACCTTTCCTGCCTGCCACAGCCAATAAAGCATCATGGGCTCCACTGCGGACGCTCGGGGAGCTGCACATCTGCCTAACCCACAACGGTGCATAAATTTAATGGAGCACAGTTTTAATACTTCTCTGGGGGGAAGGAAGCACGCAAAGCGCTAACTAGCCAACTAACGTGCTGTTAATGAATGGATGTGGGGATGCCGTGGTCGAGGTGTTGGCATCTTCTTCCCAATTTGCTTTCCAACTATTTACCCTGAGCAACGTGCTGTTTCGGAGGGTCAGTCCTCGAGCCTAACTCACTTGTTTGTGCCATACTCTTCCTCGGCAGGTGAGAAATTTACAGGGGCGCTCAGAAGCCGCTTGGCCACCGCAGGTGAGAAGCCAGATAAACGCACACTTTTTCAGTGTGTGTAAGACTGTGTTCCTGGGAACTCTCTACTGGTGTTAAAGAAAAAAGTAGACAAAGTGAGAGAGTGGCATGGACATATATACACTACCAAATGCAAAACAGATAGCTAGTGGGAAGCAGCCGCATAGCACAGGGAGATCAGCTCCGTGCTTTGTGACCACCCAGAGGGGTGGGATAGGGAGGGTGGGAGGGAGGGAGACGCAAGAGGGAGGGGATATGGGAACATATGTATATGTATAACTGATTCACTTTGTTGTAAGGGAGAAACTAACACACCATTGTAAAACAGTGATACTCCAATAAAGATGTTAAAAAAAAAGATAATGTATGCATGTTGAATTTTTTCCTCTATCTTTTTAAAAGATCATATGATTTTTTTCATTAATATGTTGATGTGACAATTACGTTAATAGGTTTTTATGTGTTAGTCTGTCCTTGAGTTCCTGGGATAAACCTTACTTGATCATGACGTAGTTATTTAGACACGTGTATGTGTATATGTATACAGACATCCAGATGATGTACATAGGCATACACTCTGCATGATTAAATTTGCTAATACTTTGTGTATAATTTTAAAAATCTAGGTTTCATTAATATGTTGATGTGACAATTACGTTAATAGGTTTTTATGTGTTAGTCTATCCTTGAGAAAAGAAAAAAGAAAAAAGTAGTTGTCAAAAAATGATACTGTAATATACTTGCTACAATTGCAGACAGAATTCATGTGTCTTTCATAATCGGACACAGCCCATCCTAAAATTAAAAATATAGTTTTTGCTTTCAATTTGTTTATGGGATATGGACAGTATAGGAATAAATTCAATTATTATGTGGAATCACACAAAATTGCTGATATTTGACCATTCCTTGACCTAGAAAAATGGCCATTTCATGCGGTTCAACCTAATTTAATTAGAATCCTAGTGTCTAACTTTCATGCAAAAAAGCCTGAAGTTTTGTCGGGGAATTTCATAACTCCAAACTTAACTTCCCTCCTCATTTTCCCTCAGAAAGCCGCCTCAGATTCATTTTGGGTTTTTTTAACCCCACTATCAAAATGAGGAAATTTATCGAAGTATATTTCAAGACTTGAGCCTGTTAAGATTTGGGGTACCCAAGCCCTAGCTGTCAAAACTTCACTGAAAATCCAGTTTTGCACGTTGGACCATCCACTCATTCAATGGAGTGTTCACTCTAAGGCTTGCCTTTTTGAGAAGCAACTTGGCAAATCCCATATAACAAAAGAGCAAATGCTTCATCCCCAGGGCCAAGACTACACATTGATGGAACAGGATGGAAAATCTCATCCTTGAGGTCCTTTGCTAAAGGACTTGAATCACGGATGATCTTTTTGTCCCCCAGCGACTTTGTAAGTTTGCTCAAGACAGAAAGATTTCAGTGTACCAGCAGCAGTAGCAGCTCTCAGATCAGAGGATATTTAGTGTTTTGCATGTAGTATTGGCGATGTGATGAATACCCTCAGATAAGACGGGGACAAAAGGAGCCTCGGCCGTGCAATTGATCAAGGTGTGCTACCTGCTGCGGCCGCCCAGTACCGCTCCTAAGTTTGCCCACTTCTGAAGAAAGTGAAGACCACCTTAGTTGGAGGATAGTGCTTTCCTCGGGCAGGAGTTTTCATTTCAGTTTGACTCTTAAACCGTCACATTGCCAGTGATGCATTTTTATGTTGACAACTGACATCTTCGTAAAAGAATGAAACCTTTGAGCGACGGCTCAAAAGCATGAAGGTTGCCTGCAGTAAGTACTTCAATTATTTTACATCTTAAATGGAGCCCAGTTGTTTTGAGTTAAAATTTAATAAACCTTAAACGGATGACGCCCAGAGTTGCAAAAACGAACTTTCCAATGAAATATATTTTAAGGAACCAGTGCTGAACAAAGGGCTAGTTAAAGCTGAACGCTTTGTCAATTTATCAGCTTGTGAACATTCTGTTCCTGGATTCCCCACCGCTGCTGGATGTATAGAACGGTGGTGCCTTGCTTAATCGAATACTATTGATTCGAGTGTGTCACAGTGATCTCATGGAGAGTAATCAATAGTAATCCAAAATCAATCAATCTGCTCTTGCACTACCATTTATCAAATCTGAATACGCCAAATTATTTGTAGGCATCACATTACAAAGAAGAGAAAAGGGGAAAGCCAGGGAAAGTTCATGGTTTATACTGAAGTGCAAAACCAATCTCTCTCTTTTTTAAGGGGAGGTGCTTTAAAACGGACAACTACTTGGCCAAATGCATTTATCTTCTCATTAACCTATCCTAAATTTATAATGAATCTCATTCCATTCCTGGGGAAAAAAAGTAAGATTTCTTGTATAGGAGTTGGCCGCTTCAGCACAAGTGATAGAAACGTAAAGATGCCCCAACTTACATAGTAGGTCACACCAGCATTTTCCAAGTCTGATAAGCTAAGTTTCAAATGCCTGTCACCCATCTGCTGGTAAACAAGGAAACTCGATTGGCACAGGACATAACTGCATCTTCGAACATCAGAAATGATGGTTAATGGAATGGCAGTGGAAAAAGAAATACTTGATTTCTCCAGAGAACGTACACATAGATGCACCTGCTTATCAGAGAAGCTGCTGTTGATGCTGAGGGTTCCTTTATCAACAGATTCACCTGTAATTTCGTCCAGGTAATAAATCCTTCTATTCATTATAGCACGCTCAAAAGCACCCCTACTATTTAACTTGAAGGAAAAAAGGCACAGAGTGTCTAAAACATTTACTTTCGCTAATGTAAAAGTGTTGGCATTTTACTTCATTCCCGATAAGCTGGTGCCAGTAGAAGTGATTATCCTTTTCTTATTCAAAGCCTATCAGCATTTCGAAAAGCTCTCTCCATCTTATCAGGTGTATGAACGGCACAGTTACTGAGAACAGTTTCTACGGCTCCTCTCTCTTTCTGCCAAGCTATCTGATAACCCCCCAACTAACTAACTGTATTTACACACAATCAAACAGAAGTTGTATCTTCCGCGCCAGATTCCAGTTTGCTATAGGTTTTTCTGCTGTGACATTAACTTTAACAAAAATGTCAGTAGCAGTACCCCAAACTGACAACAATCAAGAAAACACTATAAAAGCACTCAACTAGAATGCACGACAAACAGAGACGAAAGAAAAACAAATATGAAAAGTTGAAGGCAATCTCTTTGGAATTCGGGGTTGGTTGGGGGAATCAAGTATACTGTGTGTGCAAACCGGCACGAATATCATGCACTTACCTTTCACTAAAGTAAACGATCCTTTAGCAAAACAGATGAATAGAAAAACAGCAATTTTAAAAGAAAACACTGCTGGGATGGAGGGGGTTCAGGAAAGTTTTAAGAACTGAATGGGCACTTCCCCATATTTCAGGTTATTTCAATGTGGGGCAGAGAGGTTCTATAACATAAGCAAAGTAAGACAACAGACAGCATCACCGAACTTACCCCATACACTGAAGACAAGACAGAAAGCAAGGCTGTAACATATGGTGACCACATTCTCAGGATAGATTTTCCAATCATTAAAACCCTCATACATGCTCTAGACATTAAAGTTTTGTTCACTATAAGGAAATTAAAAAATACAAAAATACAATTTGAGTGTTTAACCTCATCATTTTTCTCATTCTTCAGACTAAACCAACTGAACAGTTCCATATAAAGGTATGAAAAAAGAATCATGCTCCAGACTAACATAAGTGGATGATCTGCTCTCCATTTCTATCTGGTACAAAATGCTTACCCTCGTTCATGGTTCATACAAATTGAGAGACATCCCTAATCATTTCTGGGTAGCTCTTTGGAGCATGAAAGACAACAGTGATATTTCTAGAACATAAGAGAAATATGAACTTTATTTCAACAACTGAATAATAAATTCCTGACCCTAGGAAAGAATCTCTGCTTGGGCTTCTGTGCACAAATTGCCCATTTGTTCCTCACCTCCCTTTGCTGAATGGCTAAGAGGGAACAGAAAAAGGCAGCCACATGCTCCCACCTGAGCCCAACTCCTGATTCTGTCTAGACTCCAAGAACAGAATGAGCCTTTCCTTAGATGAGGAGGGCAATAAGATGAATTAGCCAAGTGTGTAGTTCAGTACAATTCAGCTGATGGTTGCCTTTCCATCTGTGACACTATGATCTCATGACTGATGAGGCAGGTCTCATTTAAGTCTGTGGATAAAAGGGATGCTTCTGTCATTTCATAGGACCCAGAACCAACTGTATACAATCACTTTCTCATATATATCTTTCCCTTTCTTTGGCCATGAAGAGTTGGTTATGGGTATGATATTCTTCCTCAAAATATCTGATCTGTTTTAATAGATTAATGGCTATAAAGAAAGCATTGTTAGAGTATTCTTTCAGTTATGGAAAAATGAATACAATTTAACGTGGCCATCTTACGTTTTTGGAGAAGTGAAAGTACTACAATAATTTGGAATTATGGAGGGCCAAGGGCCACTGATTGAACAACCTCACATTTGAATTTTTCTCTTAAGTACCTTAGTCTCTATAATTTTTTATATGACTATTTTTGCTCACTCTGAACATAATTTTAGCTATTCTTTCCAAAGCAAAAGAAATTCTTATAAGTATGAACTGTAACAACATTTTAACTGCCTTGAAAAGGACACCTTTTCAAACATTTTTACTCATATTGTATTAAAAAGAAAGTAAATGTATTTATTTAACGAGTCCTTTGTTTAAATTCTCAAAAGCATTTTAAACGAGTAAAATCTTCCTAGAGCAGATGAAAAAGGGATTATCACGTACAAAGATACCATTCTGATCATGGAGGGGAAAAAAAGAATTCAGTACGCTTCTGCCTATTTTCTGTGCCTAAGTTCTTGATTTACTTTTTTAAATTTCATTTTTTTTTTGGCCTATGGAATAAGCCAGATAAAAAGAAAGAACAAGATTTTTTTTTTTCTTTCTCAGAAAACGTACGCAAAGTGCAACAAAACAGAAATGTCCCTTGTTTAAAGTGGACTGGCAAGGCTGCTGCTTGTAACTCTCCACTTGTTAAAGTCTTTATATGCATCACACGTAAGAGCAACCGAGACTCACCACTTCAGACTTTTTAAAAAAGTAAATTCCATTATTATCCCATTACTTCCAAGATAGTAAAAAAAGATTTGAACAAGCTTCCATTATACTTTTTTTTTTTTAAACAAAACTCATTATTGTCTACGCTTTCTGGATTCCCACAGTTAGAGTTTTAAAGAGAAGTAAGCAAACACTCTGGTTTTCACTGCACTTCTACTAGCCATCAATCTCTAAGACAATATGAGAATTTATTGGTAGCTTCCCTTTTATTTAATGCCATCTTAAGCAACTGTATGCGGAGGTGTATGAGGAAGCAAAGTTAAATTGATATGTCTGTGATATGCCTGACAGCCCTTAGTATGGCTAATATTAATTTGTTTTCTTTAGCTAGGTAAGTGCTGCCAAAGCATGTTATACATAATGTGTACTTCCAATCAAAATGATGAAAAGTATATATGCAATTTTGTTTCACTCAAAGCAAGATGAGAAAGCACAGAGGAATGTATATGACAGAGACTGCCTTTGATAATCAAAATAAAAATTTGCTTCCAAGTTCGTTTTTTACAATGTAATCTGATCTCAGGTAGGCTCTCCATGAGTTTAACACTTTAAACAACTCTTTTAATAGATTTTTAAATGCCAAGAGCCAGCGTTTTTATTTATTATATTGTGTGAAAGAATTCCATATAGCCAGAGGCTGCATTTCTAATGGCTAGTGTTGCATGCTATGTATTTATATTCAAATGCACACATAGATCTATGCCAGTATATTGAAATGGACTTTAATTGGCCAGTGAGAAGCCAATTTATTTAAAACTGTACTTTTTCTTTTATTGCTTTGCCTTAGTGAGTTATCTTCCAAATATACATGCATTGACATCAGTTAAAATGGCAAAATATTTGAAAAATCAGAACATAAAAAGCAAGTTCCCTCCAAAGGTTTAAAAATTTTTTAAAAAAATTAAAAGGGGGGGATGCAATAGCACACATACACAGCACACACACAATCTAAACCTTCTCAATCTGATGGTTTTGTATAATTGATTAGAAAATACATTTGGAAAATACTGAGAAATAGTGTCCAAATCAGAGGAAAAGAAACATCTGGCACTTCTGTAAAGAAAAACATAAGAGAGGAAGGATGTGTTTGTTATCATTGAACGGAAATTATTCTTATTAGCTAGGTTTCCCAGACTTCGAAAGTAGAAGTCTAAAATGAACTTGAAACAAGAATAAGATGCCAGGTAAATCCTTCAAAAGGCAGAAGGCTGTCACTTGACACCCTCAGATAATAAAGGAGCTAACTTTCAGCAGACGGATTGTCATAAAGAAACAGCAGGATTTTTTTAAAAACGAGAAACATTACATTTGTTAAAGTACTCTACAAACAAATAAAGGTAGGAAATGAATCCAGGAATTTAAACACAATATGAATTAGTACAAGACTTTGAATAGAAAGGGCATTTGGATAAATGGTTTCTCTCAACACTCATTCAGATTTACCAAGCAAAATCACAGACCTTTAAACTTACCTCTTAGAATAAAATTCAGAAATTCAGAAATCTGTGATGTACTTTATATGGATATAATACTTATTAATTTTCTTTATGTGCTTTCAGCAAAAAAAAAAAAAGAAAATGACATTTACTTAGTGAGGATAAGTGAAATTTATATTTTGCATTTATTTAAAAGTATCATGTTTACGTTTAGATATATTTGTCAGGCCCAACTGTATAAGAAAACAGTGTAGCCAAGAGCTAATTCAAAACTGTTTCTTGGATATGGGCCCAAACCATTAAATTATGTATTTAGTACCAGTGGCTTATTTCCTATTTTACAAATTATTTATGATTTCTAGATACTGAATTTTAAAATGATAATAATTAACAATTTATAAAATCAGAAACAAATTAATGTATTAGGTTACCTGTTACCTGTCTGTTACATAGTAGTTAAGCCAATTTACTTTAAAATCAGACTTGGTAAATACCTGAAATAGTAATTCCAGCTTAAAATTATGCCTGGCAAATTTAACTGGACACTAACTGATTAGAAAAATACTTGAGATCCACTTTATTATATAAATATACATGAACACTCTCAGCAGCATACCTATATTCTACATGCATACCTCTTCCCGTGTATATATATGTATTTCACATGCATACTATACATGCACACAAAGGCACACACGTGTGTGTGGTATATTCTATTGACTGCTTTGGATTTTAAAGTAGCGTATGTGTATCTTTATTTATAATGGTATAGACCATGGACATCCATGTACACATGGCTATGAAAACAATAATCAACAGCAAAACATACAAAATGCAGTAAGAAAAAATGTCAAGCGGCAGAGATGCTGGATGTCATCCCTGGACTCTCAAATACACACGTAAGTATGACTGGAGAAAGAGAACCTAAATATTTCACTGTCAGAGAAGGTAGAAAACAGCAATTCATTTCTATCTCATGTGCTTTAGGACAATGACAATTTAATACAAGGCCAGTGGATGTAAAAGAGATAAAAACTGAACAAACTGGGCCAGGGTAATCAAAGATTTTTCTCCAGAGAGCTGACTAGGGCCGGAGCTCATATGCACTTATACCAGATCAACACTGTATTGTTTCTTTCTTCCATGAATCTGCTACGAAGCAAAATTCAGAGCACAGCTTATCTGCTGCAATGACTTTAAAGTTCTAGTGAGATGCTGTCCTCTTATTTCAAAATGCTTGATAGGTGATTCTCAAAAGTTTATTTGATATTAATTGGTGTCATAGAAATCACAGCTATCAATTGCCACTTGTATGACAAAGTATCGACCATAAGCACAGATTTTAATTTATTTTATGAAATAATATAAGGAAAACATTGAGTGCTGAAGAGCACTTTAGAAGTCAAACAAAGAAATACTTTGTTTAGTCACTAGGCTAAAACAAATGTTGAGGCATTTTTCACAAGTGATACAGACCTTCCCAAAGAACGTCCTCTTCTTTGTCTGCAGTTCTTGCAAGAGTGAGGTATTGTGAAAATATTGTTAAACAGACTCATAGAGAAGTTACCTGCCCCCTTTGATGAATAGCACCACGGACCTAAAATTAATTGCAAAAGTATGACCCCAGCTAACGAGATGGTCCTTATCTTTTTTCAGCACAAGAAGCACAAGTATTTTTCTGCTGGCTCGATATTTTACAAAAATGCCTAAAGTATTCTTAACTCAGTAGAAATCTGATTAAAAGGCTTCAAAGGCACAAAATAACATAAATTCTAAGATCTGGAAAATTTGAAGTTAAAACTAATTTCCTGCATTACTTTCTTTTTAAACGTTTATTTTCTTTTTTGCTTGGAAAAGAACAGCAAAAAATCTTTTCTCTGGCTTCTATCAGCATTTCTTAAAGCTGAATTACAATACCATTCTTTATAAGATGGCCAGTATACATCCCAGGTCAGATTAAATCAAATAAATATACCAAGGGCCATCAATTTAGAATTTTAAAAAAAGAAAAAAGAACAATGATACGGTATTGGGGGGAAAACACTGGAAAAATGATCATCCATGCAAGAGAATTAATGGATATTCACAAGGGCTTTGCTAATAACATGGGTTAATTACCGCTGCAACACACTAGGCTCAGTAAATAAAGCAGCAGTGCCATAAACACATGAAGATGAGAAACCCATCACTATAAGAACCAGCCAACGCCATCACCCTTGCCTCTGACCAGGAAATGGGAAGCTGTTTTCCAGCCCTTTCTGTAAAAGGAGGATTTCTAAACTTACCACCCAATCTGTGCAGGGTAATACATAAATACACTGACACAAAGGGCTAGTGAAGCATGGGGTGTCCAGCACTTACTCACCACTCCCATCCAACATTGATTCCATTAACTCAGAACACTTTTTTTGCTTACTCCAAGGAGAAAAATCAAACGTTACATAATCCACACTGTCTGGCTATTTCGACTATATATAGTTTGGGATATGTACAGTAGTTATTTAATTTTTAGAGAAATAGAATTAATCTGTTCACTTTAGTGACGTGATGGGCAAGGTCAAGAGACTCTACAGCTTAGGAACACTCACCCCTGAGTGCAGCTGGTTGTCACTTCCAGCAATTCACAAAGAAATCATCTGAAAGCCCCTACCTTTAAGGCTGCAGGTGTTTTCAACAGATTTACAGAGAAGAAACAGGAAGGAAAAGTAATACGAGCTCCAAGTCTGGAGTTTAAGGATTCCTTCTTAGAAAAATAAACTTAAAGACTCTGTTCACAGTTCTCAAATAAAATCACATCTAAAGTGACTTAGGCAAGCTCCCATCTTTTTAAAAAAAATTGCATCCACTCTGGTTTAGGCTTTTTGCTGTTGTTGTCACTGCATACATTTTTCCTTCCTGCCTATTTTTATCCCATGTATTTTTTGACATTATAGTATTACTTTTGGATAGTTGTATTTCAATTTACTTTTAGCTTTTAACAGGGAGAGATGAGGCAGAGGAAAGAAGCAAAACCCTGAAAAAGAAAGAGTAAACCTTACAAAATAAAACTTGCATAGCTCCAAACAGGAATCTTAAAACACAAATCTGTTTAATTTTGGATGTCTGGCTTTCCATGATCAGGCTGAAATTTACTGAACTGTTCCCTCCTCGCCTTGCCTGTTTTGGAGTGTTTCAATTGCCTTTCCTCCTTCCAGCAGCTGTGACAACTGTTAAAACAGTCAGTAAAATTAAGTCCGCTCTATAATCCTGTAGTCAATGTTACATTTTAATCAGAGGTTGAAAGGGAATCATGTGATGAGCACACATTTAGAATGATTAGACTGACACATATGTCAAAATGAGCAGATGTATTATTTTCATCTATTTATGCTATCAGTTAGTACTGCTATTAAATGTGAAACAAGCTTTCAAGTATTATGCTCTTTAATGTGCTGGCACATTTCCTAAAATAAAAAATACATAGTTATAGGTTAACATTTTAGGCTCTCCTAATGGTGGTCAATAAACTGCACGAATCTTTTAACAGCTTCCAAAGCAGAAATTGTCCAATATTCTCCTCTGAAACTGCATAACTCTGGTTTCATTTCAATGTATACTCACACGTGATGGGGTTTAACCCAGCACACTTTACTATGAATATTAATAGCACGTATAAATTCTGTGGTTTATTAATTGAGACAGAGAGGCAGATGCGTTACTAAGCATTAGATCTTTCTGTCTGTCCGGTGAACCACGTAACCATCAGAACTGCGTCCAAACAATAAATCTGTATTTTTTAAAGATGACTTTTAATTGAGCCAAAAAGAAAGCTAGTTTGAATCTTGCGCCAAAGCCAAAAGGACATGTGTCCTGATTTCATTTAAATGCGTCTGCTTTAAGAGGCTTATCTAAACTAATTATTCAAATTAGCTATAAGAAGTTAAATTCAAGGAAACTACAAAGAAGCCTGGGGGTGTGGGGGGGTTAAAGTTTGTTTTGTTTATTTATTTATGAGAGAAAGTTCAGAATTGGGTGAGCTTGGATAATGCATTCTTCCTGACATGAAGACATATGAAATTCTCCAGTGGGACAGCCTCCGGCGCGCTCACCTTCAAACTTTACTTGAGTGGGCAGTCCTACCTTTGTTTATTTTTCATTTTTATTTTCACACAACTTAAGGTTGTTTCTTCCTTGGAGTGTTTTCTACTGACGCAAGCACTGCCTTCCAACCTTTCAGTTCTTCCTAAATCCATCCCTCGGCTCATATCCCTTGTGTGAGCGTGTATGTGTGCAATCATGCATCCATACACGCGCACCCACACTCACACTCACACGCACGAGGAGCCACTGAGACTGCAAGTCACTTTTCATCCCTTGCTTAATTACAAACCAAGGCAATATGCAGTCACTAAGGACCGCTAGTGGACATCTACCTATAATGCACGACCTTCTCCTCTGGAGAGTTTTATATTTTCTTCACAATCTATAGAGAGAAACGTTTGCCAAGAGCCCTCTTTTCAGAATTATAACAGTTGGTATTACTGTAATGGGAAAGCAAAGCCATACAACTGACTCAACAGAAAGAGGAACCAGTGACAGCTCCCGTGATAAACTAATATTTCAACGGTGGGTTGAAATTAAGTTTATGACCCACTCATTTACACAAGAATGCCTAATTTACTCCTTTTACCCCCTACTCACATGTCCCCCACCTTGAGCGATGCAAATATATATATTTCCATGTGCATAAAGATATTAATAAATACCAATTAAACTGCATCTAAGGACAAAAGTACTTTTCTGCATTTTCTGGACACGATACATGAAACAAATCCACAATCTCAGCATTGTCTATTCAAGGGGAAATTTAGAAATCACTACTGTTTCTTCTTTAGTTTTTTTTTTTTTCCTCCCCTTAAATATTTATAATGTGTGAAAATCTCATGTTACTTAATGGACTGATTTGTCACTTAAGTGCTGACTTAATGCTAGCCATGCAAATAACATTATTCCAGCCCCGGACTGCACAGGGCTAGTTTTAAAATTGTTCTCTGAAGGAGAATTAGTAAATGTGCAATTTTGCCTCTAACTCTGCGCGGTAAGAAATGACAGGAAGCTGAAAATATCTGTCAAACTGCAAATACATAAGAGGCACTCAATAGTATAAATCATTTTGAATCCTGTATTTTAAAACATTTTTCTTTGGGAAAATGGGTCCTAGTAAAAGATGCATTTTAACAGTTCACTAAGCATTTGTGCCAAGTGCCTATTCTTAGCACCTGAATAAGAAGTGACTGTCACCCAGCTGTTTTACTGACAGTCACTGAGCTTTGCCTCAAAGGTAACACTGTAGTCAGAGAACAATTCTCGACTTACTGAATTAGGAGATCACCCTCCACACAAAAGGCACAAGACAGACACAAACAAGCGCTCGTGCGCAAGACATACCCAGGGCATTACCTGAATCCGTGCGCCAAGATCCATTCCGTCCACCCCACACTCTCACCCCCAGGACGAGTTTTAAAAAGGAAAGAAAAAGGTACCTACTCTTCCTCGTAGTGCAGGGAAAAAGATTCAGGAAGGCAAAGTTCTACCGAATCCATGTGCGACCGGCAACCATTATTTGCGCACCCCCGCTATAAATCAAAGTTTCCTTGACAGAGCAGAGCGCAATTAACACAAATGTTCTCCTGGTGACAAGCCTATAGGCACAGCCAGTTGGGACCAGAGCTCTCACACTCTCCTAATCAAGGACTTAAAGCCCCGATTGGAGCTTATTAATATGAAGTAGAGCTTAACATATGCAGTCCCACCGGCCCAGGCGCGCAGCCGATTGGGGGGTCTCCGCCCAATCAGGACGGAGGCGACTGGAGGCTGCGAGGCGCCGCGGAAGCAGGCAGGTACGGAGGGTGCAGAGACGCGAAGGGGCTGGCAACGGAACGGGAGAGAAAAAGACAGCGAGGACCAGAGAGCGAAACGCTGCCCGTAGATACTGGGCTCTGCCTTTTCTTTCTTTCTTTCTTTTTCTTTTTTCTTATCTTTTTTTCTCCCTACCCCCCGCCCCGGGAAGCGAGAAAAGAAACCTAACTAATTTAACCCTCTAAGCACTGGAGGGATGTGTCTTGGGTTTCTCACCTAAGATCTCTTTTGCCTTGCACAGAAGAACTCACGCAGACTCTCAGTTAATTTGGGAAAGGATTCTGCGGAAGGTAGAGAATGAAGTTTGTCCTGCCGTAGTCTGTGTTTTATTCCACGGGAGGGGGCTCCTTCTTATTTAGTGCTGTACTTTCTCATTGATCCGTCATCATGTCGTTGCCTGTTTCCCTGATCTCTACTGGGCATTAAAAAAAAAAAATATCCAAGACATGCTTTCTAAATTGTTCGGGCATGTGAAGTGGGATCGTCCTCTTTGAGGTGGAATGCAGTTTTACACAACTACAGAAGAGGAAAGCGTGCCTCAATGCAATTTACGAGAATGCCTATGTAAATTCTATGTGTAAACATTTCTTTACCTGCTTCTATCTCTCTACCTATAGATATACAATGCATAGCTTTTCAAAACAAAGGTAAACAACTGCAGAGCAAATTGGCTGCTCCAGTTTCAGGGGTGGGACACTGAGGGCCGTAGGGTAAGTAGTACATTGAAACCGTCTCAATGCATTTTGACAAAATAAAGACTGCTTTTTTTTTCTTTTTTCTTTCTTTTCTTTTTTTTTTTTTTTTGTGGGGAGAGCATTACTAACTGGCGCACTAAAAGTGTTCTTAGTCATATACTTATTTCAATGTAAGCTTCCAAACTGGGAGACATATACAAGTATATATGATTTTTACCCAAAACATTAGCTTTCAAATAAAATGCAGGTTATATAATTATAACATATAACACACGCTGAATGCTTTAAAAAATCAACCCAGAAACATTTTGTAAATCATCACACAGTCTGGTCATTATAAGGACGAGTTTCAAACAGAAGTGCTTTTTAAAGAAAAGAGAATATAAGAGAAGGGTCTTTTTTCTCCAACAGTGTATAAGCCTGTTTTTAGTTTCCATATAACAAAGAATTTTCTTAAGTCCTATTTTTAAATACAGGATTTTTTATACTAGCAAATGTACAATGGAATAGCTACCAGCTATTTATGACAAAGAGATAACTGCTACCTTATGACCCGAAATTTTGATATAATTCAGCTCTACTGCATATTAGTCCTACATGATATAAATAGTATAATCTTTGAGATCAAAATAAATTAGTTGAGATATCCAGTCTGTGTTAAATTTACTAGATCAGAACTCAGCTCAGTCTTTCAGCCTCTCAAATGTTCTAGGCCTTTAAAAAACAAAACACTAAACTAGAACAGCCACATTAACATTCAGAATATAAAAATGACAGATATGATTTGGTCCCCCCAACAGAAGAAAGCAATTTCCCTGCCATGTATTTAGCCATATCTAAGATATGGGCCTGATGCCTTTTATTTGTGGTCTAAATGCATACAAGTTTCTAGTGGAGAACTCACATAGCAAAAACTGTGCCTAAGAATACTGTACAAAAGCAGGTAGTAAAAGCTTAATTACCAGTAGCATTATGCTGTCTATATTGTTAAATGTGAACTCAGCAATTAAGATGTAAATTTGGTTGTGAGCAGTGAATTAAAAGAGCTTTGAGATGTAGAAAATCCAAGCATTCTGCAGACACCTCGGAAGGAAAAAAGAGATTTGTCTATTCAATTGAAAATGAGACATGTAATCATTTTATAATTCAAAAAAATAAATAAAAAGGCATTTGAAAAAGAAACATGATTTTTCTAAAATACAATAAAAGAAGTAGGGAAATATTGCTTCACAAAGACAGAAAAACATCTTTGGTTCAAAGATTCCTACCTTGATTTGTGAATAAACTAAAGTTCTCAGGGTAATTAATAAATCCAGTTGCATACATTTTTTTTAAAGATACAGCAAATAAAAGTTTCATTCTTATTTTGTCCAGGGACATTAAAAAATATATAAATTATTTAATGTACTCAATGGATCTTAATGTACTCAGCACATTCAGATCTGTACCTGTGCAGAATACTGTACTCTATTCAGTTTCTTTGCATTATCATCCTGTGACAGAACCTGCTTATTACTCCTTTGAAATGGCCTTTTAAAGACAAGATTTGCAGTCAGTTATTTACCGATGGACGATAAGTCACCACGTTTCATGAGAGTTATCTTTTATTTCCCAGAATTTTCTTATTTCTCGTAGGGTACTTATTTGACCCATTATGAACCATTTGACTGTGTTGGTATCTACTTTTAAACATATTTAGATTCATATTCATGTGTAAGTCTTTCTTCTGTGCTCACAGAGATCCATGTACAAACATACACCGTGTGATCACCACATATCTTTCGCTAACCGTATTTCATCTATGCAAGGTGCAGTGTCCATTGAACTAGCTTTCTGAATGACCAAAAGTGCACTAGGTTTGTAGAGCTGGTTTATTTTCCCTCGGGATCAATGTGTCACCTCTACAAGTCAAGGACCCAAGATTACACCTACTGTCTTGAATCCAGTTTAACCAATTGAAACTAATGTCTACTGCACTAAACTTGTGAGACAGCTTCCAGAATATTTTATAAACACACAGCATAGTCATCTCAAGAATCTTCCCTAGTCACAGAGCTTTTTCACCTTGAAGGAGGAAAGAGTGGATAATCACAGGAAATAAACACACCCTGTGCAATATTGAGCATAAGCCTTTAAGAATCTCAACTACAAAGGATGTGGGGGAAAAAAAAAAAAGCGCAAAACAAGTGAACAGATAAACAGCCTAGAATAAACACTTTTGCCCACCAGTCTATACACTTCACAATCTTACCACAAGGAGTCTACCCAAAGCAGGATAAATGGAACCAGACAAAAGGATCCCTATGAGTGTTTCACAAAGAATATTAACAAATTAGTTAATATCAGTCTATTAGGCATCAGACCCAGGGTCCACACGCATAGTTTCAATCTCTTCTTCTTTAAACAATGCAGCTTAATATCCAAACAACTTCATTCTCAGGCCCCAATGAAAGCACAGACACCAAGCAGAAAATATCCTTCATTTCCATTTGAAAGAATGAAATGGCAACAAACAAAACTCAAGTGGAAACAAAAGGTAAATTCCTGTTGTCTATACCAGACATTTTACTGTATTTGAGTCCGGAATCATTTCCTAAAACATTCTAACAGTGAATTCTTATGCTGCTAGAAGGTGATGAGAATGCTTAGTCCTGCTATCACTGCCTGCTAATAGCTATTTTTAGTCCCCATCTTCCTTTTCTGAAAATTAACAGGACTCATCTGTATGACAATGTTTATAGCTGCCACACTATTTCTGCAGCAAATCTTGATTTTATTTGCCACTTGTTAAATTTTGCAAACTAAACAAGGCATCACAAATCTAGATTTTCAAATTGCCTTGTAATCTACTTTTGCGTATCTTTTCAAGACCATAAAACCTTTGGAAAGCTATTTAACTTTTGGAACCATCTTCCCTGCTGCCTGTGATATATCGTGTGTAGTATGATAGACTATACTACAAAAAGCAAACCAAGACTTTTACAAGCTACTATCTTTAACTCCAAAAGAAAACCCACAAGGAACATCCCTGGAAAAAGAACCCTGAAGGACAAGCAGAGGCCTGGACCCCAGGTTCCCCTCTGCCCCCTCATGAGCTGTGTGCCTCGGTGCCGCTAGTTTCCTTACCTGTGCTTGGGGGTTTTTCTTTTTATGCTATAAACCTGCTTAAGAAGACACCTTCCCACTGGGAACATAAAGACATCTTTCGAAGTCAGTATGACTACTTTATATCACCACCAAACCTCTATCAATTCATCAAACCTCATTTTCTGTTGCCTTTCATTTCTAGGGCACAGGCTTTGATATTTAAATTATTGTCTCGCGAGAAGCAATCATTTCTACTGAAAGTGATCGCTTCCACAGAAACACTAATAAAAACCTTTCCTTCTGACAAACCTCTTGTCCTAGAAATCCATCCCATTCCCGAATTACTGAGTCTATGTAAAAAAAGCCCATTCTCTGGGGAGCGATTACCTCACCTCCATAATACACCAAACTCTTTTCCCCGTGTGTTTGTGAAAGTGTGGGGGGTGGGGTGGGGGGGGGGAGTGGGAGAGGAATCAAAGGAAGACAGAGAAACTAATAGAGGCAATTCGGTTTCTGTTTAATTAATTCAGGATTACTTCATTTTCATTCTGTCAAGCTAATCATATACCTGGTAAAATGTCAGTAAAAATTAAAGTATAAACTACAGTAGCTCCAACGGGAAAACTGACTCTAGTTACGTTGGATTTCCAACATACTTACCCTGATAAAATACCAACTGCATTTTTTCGTGTAATCTGCATGGCATGTATTTCCAGAGCAATAGTTAACATTTTGAGATTACACGTTAATAAATGAGTTGCAGTTATATTCTTTCCTGAATGTTCAGCACCGTGAGCTAAACGCAGAAAACATGCAAGGTCAATGCCCCGTTTTAGACCTTTTCAGGCAGCTGTAATATTATGATAATCAAGCTTAAAATATTCCTAGAGAAAGAGTAAATTCGCCTTTTCACTTGAAAGATGATTATGACAAACAATAAACCTAAGAGAGGACGAAATTCCCTATTTTTAAAAGCCGTAAATTGTTGGCTCAGTCGTGTGTGTGATCGTGTTGTCCAGAATAAAGGGTAGCTTGACTCTGAGAGGAAGGCAGCGGGAGGGCTGGGGAGAGAACAGGAGTAGGGGTGGAGCAAATAGGACAGATTTCAGGGTAAAAGCAATACTTGCTTTGATACTAGGAAAACGATCAAATGATCCATCTTAATCACTCCATTCAATGTATATTTGAAGCTAAAAAATGGATCTATCCATGACACATCAAAAAAGCACAAAAGTATTTCTTTCCTGACGTATTTGAACAACAACACTGTTTGAAACTTCTCTTTTCTTATTTGCTCCCATGAACCTTTTTGTCCATATTTTCCAAGGACCAGCAATGTTTTTTAAAGAGTGAGATATTCAGCATCTGGGGTCCATATAAAGAGGCTTAAAGAGGTGATTATGCTTTTTTTGGATCTTAGAACTCTCTGACATACTTCTGAGGTTCCTTTTCATAAATGAATACATTTGATACAAATCTGCTTCCCCCAGCAAATGCAGATGAATGAGGGGTGTGTGTGTTTGTCGTGCCTGGCAGAAGTCAGGTGACTGTGGAAAGCCTCTGGCCAGGTGGTAGTGACCTACTCTGGAGTCACGCCTTGGCTTCAGATTCCAACTCTGAGGGATAAGGCTTTGGACTTTAAGAGTCACATCGCCCACCTAAGTCTCAGTTTCTTCAGCTATTGAATGGGAGGAACAATAATAGCACCTTGTAAAATCATTATGGGGATTAAATGAGTTAAACCAATTTAGCACGGTATCCCGTCCTAGTTGGGGGGAACAAATGACTCAGTGGGCCAAGGACATTCCGCCTTGGGCCAGTTTTCCTAGCTTAAAAATTTACAGTACTCACTCCTTACACTTTCAAAAGTGCAGGGAACTCTGCTCAATATTCTGTAACAACCTAAATGGGAAAAGAATTTGGAAAAGAATAGGTACATGTATATGTACAACTGAATCACTTTGCTGTATACCTGAAACTAACGCAACATTGTTATTCAACTATACTCCAATAAAAAATAAAAATTATAAAGAAATACCCAGCACCCAGCCAATCAATCAATCAATCAATCAATTTCTATCGAAAAAGAAGTGGCTCAGTTTAGAGCATACATTTTACTGTCATCCTACACACAGTAAGCCCTCCATAAATGTTAACCATATTATTTTTAAATCTCACTAAATGAAAAAAGAGAAGAGACTGACATTGACAATTCATTTGGCCTTCATCTTTGACTAGTTCAAGGTACTTAATATAGAAAAGAAAATGAAGTGCAAATATTCCTCCAGTGACACTATCAATAATTTTTGCCATAAAATGATATGAACTGCTTGCTATAATACTGCCACATATATATTGTTTCCATGTAACGAGTGGGAAAAATTAAGGTTGCCCCCTCAAAGCTACCATCGCATTTTGGGCCTGAATATGAGGAAGAAAGACTTGACAAGTTAAGTAATTCTGCCGACTGGCCAAAGCATTCAGTTGTACATTGCTTACCAGCAAGAAGGGGAGAGAGAAATTGCTGCTTTTCTGTTCCTTTAAGACACTTCTTCCACAACCCTTCACCCTAGCAGGTCCATCAATAACAGCTGTTGATTTTATTACTATCCCTGGTACAAGCTCATTCACCCAGGAGTTCCTTTGATCAGATACCCCAAGGACTCAATTTCTTCACGAGGCTTTGCTCTTGTTACATTGAATGGCCACTAATCTACAGCAGAACAGAAGGTCTGGGCATCGGGGAATTACAGGTGAGGGGGAGACCATAGGGTTTTCAAGTTCAACCTGGTTAGCTTACAGGTGAGGAAAATAAGGCTCAGTGTGGTTAAGAGCCTTAACCCAGGTTACATACCCAGGTAGTAGAAAAGCTCCTATCAGAAAAGATTACATTTTCTCCCCTTTCCAGTGCTAACATAGTAACAAGCTACTAATGTAACTCTCACAGTTGTTGACTACATACCAGTGCATAGAACTCTGGCTGAGATCAGAGCCCTCTAAGGACAAAGGTCCCAAGTAAGAGCCAAGGGACATCTGATCCCAAGAGACAAATACCCAAGTATATGTCCATATTGTCCTCTACTTTCTCCAAAAGCTCAGAAAGATAAAAAAGAGTCACATTAAAAAAAGAAGTGGGTATGAATTAGTAGAGAGAAATTCTCTTTCTTCTCCCCAGGTAATTAGGTGTCCTTTTAGAGAAAATCTGACTATCATTTCTTTTAGGGATTCAGTTTTTATTAAACGGCCACTCCTCTTCCCACTCTAACCCCTACCTAACTCTCATTAGTGGAACTGTACCAGCTTTGGTGGTGTCCCCAGGGCCAGTAATGGAACTCGGTAAACATTCCTGTCAATGTGGCACGCGAGCCTCTCACTGCTGTGGCCTCTCCCGCTGCGGAGCACAGGCTCCGGACGCGCGGGCTCAGCGGCCATGGCCCACGGGCCCGGGCTCAGCGACCATGGCCCACGGGCCCAGCCGCTCCGCGGCATGTGGGATCTTCCCGGACCGGGGCACGAACCCGCGTCCCCCGCATCGGCAGGCGGACTCTCAACCACTGCGCCACCAGGGAAGCCCTTGTGTGTCTTAATTCAGTTGGATTATTAGAGTAACGTAGGGAAATTTTAAAAGATAAAGTGATTTTAAAACAGTAAATGGAGAAGAGGGAGGTAGAAAAAGACAAAGGCGGGAGAGGCCGCAACAGAGGGAGGCCCGCATACCAACAAAAAAAAATTTTAAAAAAAAACAAACAAACAAAACAGTAAATGGAGAAGAGGGAGGTAGAAAAAGACAAAAGGGAAGAAAGGTGAGAGGTCACAGCCTGCTCTACCAACGTATTCTAGCATTTCCTCACCACTTATTCTTCGAAGAGTTAAGAAGGGGAAGCTTGGAATGATCACTTTCTTTCTCATCTTTCTATTGTTCTGTTTTCCAAATATTCATATCGACTAAGTACTGGACAATGAAAAACAATATTTATTATCAAAACAAAAGCAAGCAAACAAACAAAACTGCCATATTAGGACCTAAAACTGTGACCCTTACCAGGGTAACATGAAAACATTTTCTTATTTAACCTGACAGAAATGCATTTAAATGTCATGATATCCCAGATATGTCCTGAAAATAAATACTTCTTTTATAAAAGCATTCAAAACTGGCCCTTGTATGCAAGATACAATTTTCGATATTAAGGATTCTAGGGTTTCCTTGGTTGGTTAAATGTGGTCAGGGATCCCATGAAGGGCCACACATCTTCTATTTCTATGTGGTCTTATGCCGGAGCAGCACAGAACACTGAATACTTTCAGCAATGATTTCTCTTCTTACGGGAGAGGAAGAAGGGAATTAATTCATCAGCAGAAAAAGGCAAAGGTCTTGCCTCTAGGCCACTTTCTACCTCTCTTTGCTGCCCGTAATTCTTTAACCAAGTCCTGTGTGTTCTGTTTGGTGGTTTCATTCCAAGAGGAAGACATAGATGAGAACATACAACTTTGCATCCTATCAGGGAGAGCCAAAAAGAATCTTCTAGAAAACCACACTCTCGATGCAAAAGAGAGTGAGACAAAGAATTCCTTTCTCATCTGCTAGTAGATGATAATAACAGGAATGGTGACAGGGAGGGGGACATGAGGACAATACTCACATTAAAACCCCGGGGGCTCTTATCTTGCCTGTAGTTTGTCCCTAAGTGCACAGCTATTTGTATCACAGCTTTATCCAATCAAACTTTGTGTTACAGAAAAGCAAGTAACATAATTAAAGACACCGTTTTTTTCTGGAGTTCAGTTACCACTTGAATTAGAAAACTAAATAAATCAAAGACGATTTTCATTAGTGAGAAAAGAAACAGATTAATTCGCCCTTCGATAAATTGGAACACCAAATAAAGAAGTAACATTTAACAAAGGAAGAAGGTTTTTCAATCTTCACGGCTTTAAAATACAGCCAGGTAGAAAAGTTTAGCTGTTTAGAAAATTTTCTAATATAATAGGTAGAATTGCTAATATTTTTGCTATAATTTAACATTAACAAAAGCTGTTTCACACAAGCATCTTTTGTTCCTCACAGCAACCCCGTGAAGCAGGGAGAAACTCCATTATTATCATCCCCATTTTACAGATGACAAAACTGAGGTCTGAAGAATTTATTCGATTTGCCCAAAGACATTTGGTTGTTAGGCTGCAAAGTCAGGACCTGAATTTCTCGTTTTTTAACTTCTACATCTCTTGTGCTCCTAATCTCTGTTTCCCATAAATCTTGATGCGTCCTCTTAAAAAAGACACGCAGGAAGTATGGAAAAGCATTCACTAGTATGCATTTTTGTCCACCAACAAATAGTTTTGTTTTAGGAAAGTGGAATAAACCTGCTTTTACCAATTATACACCTTATTCTTCCTTCCTCACTGAGGAAACACACCTTTTGGATGCCTGACCTGTACTGCCCTGTGTAAGTTTCCTGGGATAGACACATATAACGCTGGTGAGAATTTAAAGTACAAAAAGGAAAACTGAAGTCTCCTTCTCCCTTCTCTGTCAACTGGTTTCACTCAGAAAGCTTTGGTCTACCTCCTCATTGATTAGTTTCTCTACCCCAAGTTTCACAGTAATGCAACCATAGTCGAATTCTAGAATATCTAAGCCAGGGAACAGAGACCTAAGAAGGAGCAAAACGATTCTTCATTTAAAAAGAAGCAACAATTGGTAAAGATTTAAATGAAGTTTAAAAAATCACCTTATTTGCCTGGAATGTTTCCAAGATTTCCTCATTAGTAAAAAAGAACTGTGATCAACCTATATAATGTAATAGCTTTATAAACATCAGCGTTCTTTTCTGAATTATTCTATTTCATCTCTCAAATCTTTCCAGAATGCTGTAGAAGGGGACTGCATTGCATACTGCCAGGTGCTCCTGGGCCTGCGTACATTATTGCTAAGAAGATCTTGGAAGGAAACATGGCCACATTTTGTTTTCTCTATTAGCAAAGATGATTAAATGAGACAATATTAGCTTTAATGGGCTCTTTCTGTGGTTAGAGCTTTCCAGTTCAGCCCCACCATTGGCCTCATTTCCATCGATTGAGCCGTTAGTCCTATTCAATTATTCAATCCCAATCAATATTTTGAGATGTACAGAATGTAAATGTAAACATTCTGTTTATTTTTCACCAGACTTAATTCCTGTACTCTTACTGGGGGAGAAAGTTACATATTTATAAATAAACTCTCTAGTATTGCAAAGAAGGTGTTCCTCTCCTTTAATTCTGGCTCTCATTTGGTCAGCTACGGTGTTTAGCAAAACAATCCACAGGGTAGAGAGAACACCCTTCCAGTCCTTTGAGGCTACCTGAGATGCCTCTTCCTCTCTAAGCCTCCTTCAGGGGTCCCCAGGCAGAATCAATGGCTCTCTTCTCTGTGTCCCACAATGCTTTGCACTAACGGGTCTAACTGGCTTGTATCAAGGTAGGTTGTCCTATGTCTCTATGCTTTCCATTTAGTAATCTTCTTGATGGCCTTTAATCATCTGGGCTCTGTCTAGTACTGTAATCTGGACATTTAAGGCCTCAATAAATATTTTCCCAAGAGATAGCTGATTTGGGCAAAAATTGTCACATTCATGCTGATTGACTTTTTTTTTTTTTTTGGAAATGAGTTTCAATGTTTCTCTAAAGAAATCCTGCCACTATTTTAATGGAGCTAATATATTTATTCTTCCACAATGAACTACTCATTAAATGAAACTGTATTTTGACTTATGCGGGAAGGAGTATTGTTATTGCTGAATTCCATCCCCCTCACCCCACCCAGTAGATAAAAAGAAAAGGTTGACGGTATTTTTTAGTGTTCACTTTTTACTTAAGAAAGGATTGCACAGTGGTGGCAAAACCCTGCCTTCTCCTCACCTTTGCCATCCATGAGAAAGCTTTTAGAACAACTGTTTATAAGTTTTGAATCCTTAAAATCATATTGATAAATAAATCTACAACCTTAGGTGACACTGAGTGGTCTCAGTTGAGTGGATTATTTACCCAAGAGCTTGATTCTCTGCGTCACTGTACTCATCTCTTCTTGAGAAAGACAACAGGAAGAAAACTTCCCAAGGGGCAGTTCCCGGTGTATTAATGAGTCACCTTTCTAGACTGCATAATCCATCCAAACTCTGATGCTTCTAAAGCACTGAAGAGAATTTTAACACCAATATTTATCCCCTCAAGTTAAAGTCAAGCTGAATTTTAGGGGAGCAGTAAGAAGATCTCTGAAGTTCCCCCATCCTGCCCAGAGATGTGAGATATTGTGGAAAGGACACTTGAGGAGTAAGTGTTCTTCTCCACCATCTGTGACCTTGGGGTTGGCCTTTCATCTCATTGGGCTTCCGTGAATAACGGGATTGGACTAGCGCAGTGGTTCTCAAAGTGTGGATCCCAGACTAGCAGAATCTGCATCAACTGCAAGCTGGCTAGAAATGCCAGTTCTCAGGCCCCGCCCTGGACCTACTGAATTGGAGATCTGGTGGAGGGGGATTGGACCTGAGAACTCTGTGTTGTAACAAAACCTCAAAGTGATTCTGGTACCTAAACGTGAGGACCGCTGGGCTAAAGGATCTCTATTGGATGCACCGAGCTAATGAATAAAGTCACACAAAACGAAAGCCAAAATAAGCAAATAAGTACACTGCTGCTGACTGCGAAGGCTAATTCCCAGGCACGACCGCGGCTCCTGAGCTTTGAGAATACGCTAAGTTCAGTGTTTTTTTTCAGTTAGTATAGGTAAACTTTTCTTCTCAGCGGTTTACACTGCAAGACCTGCAGTAAAAACCTTAAAATTGTGAGAGAACAATACGGTGACCCAGAGAGCTACGGACACAGTGGTTCATTCCTTCCTTTGGGTCTGGCTTCCGCCATTCTTTAGCTGATGGACTGGTAGGCTGCTGGATTAAATGCTTCTCTGCCTCAGTTTCCTCGGTTTTAAAATGGCGGTGACCCTAACCTCCTATTGGTGTTCAGAAGAGCCAGTGGAAGGGTCTCTATAGAGCAGTGGTTTGAAAACTCTTGCTTCCCCAGGCTACCCTTCAGCCAACCAATTTGTAATCTTTGGCATCAGGAGTGTTAAAATCTCCTGGTGAATTCAATATGCTGCCAAAGTTGAGACTTGAGAACCACTGGTAAATTGCTTAGCACAGGAGCTGGAATCATTATTTTATCATTATTGAACCATATAAAGGAAGTGTAAGTGAAAGCCTCCAGTTGCCTATTGGATGGCTTAGGCGCAGTCCTGGTTCTTCAGCTTATTGGCAAGCACCTGAATTATTTCGTCTTAGCGTTATCACCTGCAAGAACAATCAACAAGAGGGGAGAGAAGATAAAAAAAATACCCGCCCTGCTTACTTCACATGGTTACTGTAAACACAGACGAGGTCATGTAAATCCGAGGCCACTGTAAACTACGCACATGTAAGAAAAGATTATTCTTACATACACCCCCTAAACACTATTTCTAACCTACGGACATCTCAGTGGCCTACGTTACATGTCAAGTCACTAAATGCAAGTGACTGCTAGACCTTCAGCTGGTCCTGCTGAAGAGGAATCCCCTTTTTTGTTGTTGAGACCATGCTAATATCCCAAAGCCCAAGGGTAATCACAGAATGAGAGAACCTGGATCCACACTAAAGTCACCTGGGGCGTTGACAACTATAGAAGCCTGAATCTCACCCAAATTCCCCGAGTCAGAATCTCTGAGATACACACAGTGCTATTTTGGGGAAGAGGTCCACTGGTGGTTCCAAACTGCAAGCAAGATCGAGAAAGAGAGAAAAAAAGAGGTGGCATTAAGCAATGGGAAAGTGGCTCCGGGTACGCTGAAAAGCATTTGCAGGCCTCAAATTTCGTGTGACGTAATGCTGAGGAGCTAAACTTTCACAGAGCCATCCGTTTATGAAATTTAACTAAAATGAGTGCAATGCCGCCAAGCACCTAGGAGAAAACCGTGAACCACGTGTTCTGTCACTGAGGTGCTCGGTATAATTTAAAAGTCTACCTTAACACGGTGCTTTAGACTAAAAACAGATGTGAGACGCTTAAAATATTAACGTGGGACCATAAACAATAAAATTTACTCTTCATTTTCTTCCTTAAATTCTTAGGCATCGTTCGAATGGTTTCACAGCAAATGTGGATGATTTTTCTCACAGATGATAGCGGTCAAATGGAATTTAATGTGGGAGAAAAAACGTAGAATGAGTGGGGGGCAGGGCAGTAAACAGAGATACCAGATGCCAGAGCTGAGAGGTAAAAAAAACAGCTCCCTTATAAGGAAAAAGTTCTAGAACTTGCAAACTCCTGGCAGATTCCTGAACATACAGCCCCATATCTCACTTCTCTCTGCTTTTCCCCAGTCCTTCTGTTTAGCAAAATCCTACTTATCCTTTTTTTTTTTTTTTTTTGTGGTACGCGGGCCTCCCCCTGCTGTGGCCTCTCCCGTTGCGGAGCACAGGCTCCGGACGCGCAGGCCCAGCGGCCATGGCTCACGGGCCCAGCCGCTCCGCGGCATGTGGGATCCTCCCAGACCGGGGCGCGAACCCGGTTCCCCTGCATCGGCAGGCGGACGCGCAACCACTGCGCCACCAGGGAAGCCCCCTACTTATCCTTAATACTTAGTTCTCCCTGGGGAGGTCAGAGGAGGCTTCTTATGGGACAGAGACCCCACCATCCTTCTAGCGCCTCCACTAACCAAATGCTATTGACTTTTTCCTTATATTTGCCTGATTTTCCCATGACTATAAGCTTCTTGAGAATAAAACTCGTGTCCTGTTCATCTTTATAAATAACCCCAGCTTCTTAGGACAAGTGCACAAAAGGTGATCTCCAAAGACTCATTCAACTGAACTAAAAAGCTGTCTGGCTGTGTGAAACATGAAGGGATTCCTAAAAAGGCAAGAATAAGATGTCATAAAACTATAGCTTTAATTTTTAAAATAATTTTTAATTATTACATTAAAATTTTTTAAAGATTTTTTTTTGATGTGGACCATTTTTAAAGTCTTTATTGAATTTCGTTCCAATATTGCTTCTGTTTTATGGTTTTTTGGCCATGAGGCATGTGGGATCTTAGCTCCCCGACCAGGGATTGAACCCGCACCCCCTGCATTAGAAGGTGAAGTCTTAACCACTGGACCGCCAGGAAAGTCCCTAAGTTAAATTTTTTTTTTTTTTTTTTTGCGGCATGCGGGCCTCTCACTGCTGTGGCCTCTCCCTTCCCGGACCGGGGCACGCACCTGTGTCCCCTGCATCGGCAGGCGGACTCTCAACCACTGTGCCACCAGGGAAGCCCCCTAAGTTAAATTTTTAATAATTTTTTTTTTAGCAAAGAAGCTTCCTGTACATAAGCTGCCTTTGGTGATCTTTCAGACTTTCTACTTGAGGTTGAGCAGCAGAGCTGCCCAGGGCCCTTGCCCAGTGGATTTAAATGGTAGGTGCTTTGAGATGCTAAGTCTTGATTCTCTAGGGACTGGCATATGTGATCTATACAGGTGGTTCTCAAAGTGAAGCATCCCTGTTACTTGGAAACTGATCATGTCAATTTCAGACCCCAACTGGAGAAACCCTGAGGGCGGGGCCCAGCAATCTGTGTCTTATCAAATCTTCCAGGCGATTTTAATGCATGTTCAAGTTTGAGACCCCCCTGGTCCAAAAGAGAGGATTTCGAAGAAAAATGAAAAAGCAACCTCTTTTCAAAGTCAGTTTCTATCTGGGCCATGGAGTCCCAAACTCAGATGAGCAAGTGTTTCAGAACAGATGAAGACACAGCTACACTTAAAGTTCCCACTTCTGGCCCCTGAGGAGAATGCACATAACAAACCTGTCTCTTTTCGGCACTCTATCCAGCCAGCTGCCTTCATCTTTCACTATTTTTCCCTGTAGATTGTCTTGTACATGTGGCCACATCTTAAGTCTTCACTGACTCCTGACCTCGGGAATGTTAGCCCCTTCCCGGCTGAAGAACACCCTTTGGATCACTGACTTGCTATATTATTCTATGTTTAATAGGCCTGACCTGTGCAATATTTTTTATCTGCCTAGAGTCCTAGCTCTAAATTCTCTATTTTGAATGAATACTGATTTTGTGACATGAAGTCTGCTATATAATGAAATGCAAACAATGAAAAGACTAAATCAGTTTACAAAAAATCTATTTGTCAAACAGTGTGGCAACGTTCCCAATTTAGTCTGGGCCGTTCATGCAGCTCTTGATAAGGGAGTTAAAAACGTAGCTGTTCGCCAAATGAAAATAAAAGCATCTGCACCACAGATATATTTTCCTTTCAAAAGTCTTTGTTGTAACTTGTAGCTAATTAAATGCCCTCACATGAGATGTACACACACAGCAAAATCAGAGAATTTTCTTAACAAGGGAGCTTGGGTTAAGAAAGAGAGCAACGCTAACTTACTACATACATCCTTATATTACATTTACATTTCTATACAGCTTCATCAGCCTGACAGAAAAAAGCAGAAGGGGGGGGCTTTTTTGTTCAATTTTGGACTAGAGAGATTTCTAAGCCCTGCAAAGGAACGTGCTTAACATTAAAAAAAAGAAGAAGAAGAAAGAAATAGTAACCCTGCCTTAGATTTTTGTAGAAAAATAATGCTTTCCACACACCTTTCTATATACCCAGCTGAGTAACTAAAAAATGATTGAGAACTTAAAGGGTTCAAATTTTTATTTGTAACTATTTTCTTCACTCCTAGAGCTTATTTGCAGGCAGAGGTGTTCCGTATTAAACTTGACATTTATTGGAGTGGTTTTGAACTTACCATGTCACACTTATCAATATGGGATTTAATATGGATTGACATTCTTTAGTTTTTCCACCTTCTGAATGTAACTATTTCATTGGTCAGAATTTAAAGTGTTAATTTTCAGTTGAAAAATATTTGAATCGTTTAAAAAATGGATTCTCCACTATAACTGGCACTGAGTTATCACAGTTTCTAGCCTGTGCCTTCTCTCACAATCCTGTCCCCCTATGGGAAGGCTGTCCCACATAACAGAATCACATGGAACATACAAACAGAACACTGTCCACACAGAGGAGCTGTTACTAGAGAACTGAATGCTCTTTGGGGTCAGTGTAATATATAATTATTTCTTTACACCTACACATCTTTTTTCACCTGGAAACTCAGAAAGATCACCTCCTCCCTGGAGGCTTCTCTTATTGTGCCATCCTTTTGTGTTTTCATATCTGTTTGTACATAATTGTATCTCTCCCGTTAAACTGTGAGCTCCTTGAAGGCAGGAACCCTGTCTCAATCATCTCCAAAATGCTTGGAACACAGCTCAGGGCCTGGCAGAGAATAGAGGTTCAACAGCTGTCTATGGAATAAATGAATAAACACAAGCACAACAGGGCACCTGCCCTTTGAGCTTTGAATTGTTACTCTTACGAGAGACAGTAATTTATACAACCCTTTTAGTCATCAAAAAAATACCACGATTTTGCATATGAGTGCTTGGAATAAATTTGTACGTTTATAAGACCTATTGGTTCTAACCTTAAATCATCTCTGTGTTCTCAAAGCTTTCGGCCTGAATCTCCTAACTAGGGGTTTAACTGATCTCCCTCCCTCCATTTTTCTACATCTTTCTAATCCACCTCATGCTGTTCCCAAGCATCGCACCCCATGTTATCCATGGCTGCACAACAAAACCAAGATTTCTGTAACCTGAGATTCACGTCTGCTCACAATCTGACCTAAATCCTCTTTCCTAGCATATTTCTCACAATTCTGCTTCTAGAAACCGAGGGATGATAATCCCGGATTAACCCGGACATACGGAACGCACTCCTATTTCCAGGAGTTGTTTTTTTTTTTTTTTTTCTTTTTAAAAAACTTATTTATTTATTTATTTATGGCTGCGTTGGGTCTTCGTTGCTGCGTGCGGGCTCTCTCCAGTTGCGGCGAGCAGGGGCTACTCTTCGTTGCGGTGCGTGGGCTTCTCATTGCGGTTGCTCCTCTTGTTGCGGAGCACGGGCTCCAGGCGCACGTGCTTCAGTATTTGTGGCACACGGGCTCAGCAGTCATGGCACGTGGGCCCAGTAGTTGTAGCGCACAGGCTTAGTCGCTCCGCGGCACGTGGGATCTTCCCGGACCGGGGCTCGAACCCGTGTCCCCTGCATTGGCAGGCGGATTCTTAACCACTGCGCCACCAGGGAAGTCCCTATTTCCAGGAGTTTTGCCCCAGCTCTTCCCACCATCCCTCTGCAATGCTCTTCATAGATGCGCTACGTCTTTCCAAAGTAGGTTAGAGCCTTAGGAAAGGAGGACATGGCCAATTCTCCTTGGGAGAGGGGAGAGAAGGTAGCAGGTTTTCTGAGCTAAGCCTTAAAAGATAGTTGGAGGAGGAAGGATTCAGGGTACATGGCTCTTTAAAGACAGAAGAGAAGCATAGATAGAATCATAGTTCTTCAACAGACTGGAAGCTCCCTGAGGACAGGAGCTGCCTGGCTCATCTTAATAGCCCCAACAGTACCTATCAGAGTGCCTTGTATGCAGAAGTTGACCAACAAATATTTCTTTAATGAGCCTTTATCCATTCCTGCACTAACTCCCTCCAAACCTTAATGTGGTATCTTGCATATAGTAGGTACTCAATAAATATCAGTTAAATGAATGAATGACTTCGTAATCTTCCAGTTCTTTGAAAAATGCAAAAGTGGGGAAAAGGACGGAGTGAATAAAATTTCAGTCGCTAGAAAAAATTCTTAAGAAGAAATGTTAATGGTTAGGAACACAAAATATGCGTATTTTATTTACACACCAAAAATAAACTGTATTTAAAAACTAGTTAAAATGTTGTATTCACATCGCCCTCTGGTGTTGGACTCTCCCAGAAAACAAAACAAAACCAAACCTCAAAATTATAGTTTGGGAAGATTTTTCTCTCAAAAAAAAGGATTCTACCTTTCGTGGTAATTGCAGCATGCGGTGTTGAATGAGAAGGGTAGTGTCTTTCAACTTTGCTCCAGTTATGAATTCTTAACTCCAACAAGGTGTGGAGCCTCCAGTATATTTGCTGAATGGAGTGAATTCCTCCTTTTGCTAAAGTCACAAGCTTACCATGAGAGTCATTAGAGACCAATGGAATAAGGCTGCTAGCTGTACTACAGGGCTTTGCAGGAAAGGTGTGCTTTAAAACCGCACCAACCCCTTCCCTGGTGGCACAGTGGTTAAGAATTCGCCTGCCAATGCAGGGGACACGGGTTCGAGCCCTGGTCCGGGAAGATCCCACATGCCGCGGAGCAGCTAAGCCCTTGCCCCACAACTACTGAGCCTGCGCTCTAGAGCCCGCGAGCCACAGCTACTGAGCCCGCGTGCCACAACTACTGAAGCCCACATGCCTAGAGCCCGCGCTCCGCAACAAGAGAAGCCACCACAATGAGAAGCCCGCACACTGCAACGAAGAGTAGCCCCTGCTCTCCGCAACTAGAGAAAGCCTGCACGCAGACAAAAATTAAATAAGTAAATAAAAATAAAAATAAAACCCCACCAAGACATGACTTTGCACCAGCAGCATACAATGAAAGTTTATCCCTTTGGCAAATTTTGCCAAGTATGAGAAAAGTTGTTGGGCGGAGAACAAAAGTTCCGACACAGGCACAGTCTATTCATCTGCTATTAGTTTTAGGAGAGAGTGCCAAGGTGGCTGAAATAAAACAAAACACCATCCTCAAAGTGACTCTTGGTATCACGAAGAGAACCCTGGAATAAATATCTCATAAGTATTACAACCATTTTTTTGGCTATGGCGTAAAGTTCAGTAAATCCCTCATGTTAAAAATATAAAGTTATTGGTCTTCAGGGTAATTTAAGTTGGAGAGCTGGTTTAAGTTTTCCCAAAACTAAGAGGATATTTGAAAGAAGTCTTAGACCCAGAAACACAAACTAGAAACAGATCTTAGCATGATTCCTTTTCATTTTTGCCTAGGAAGCTGATCACCACAAAGAGCTTTAACCATCCTTACCATCTTCCCTGTCACCACCATCATCATTACTGTGGGTACCAGCACTGTCATCACCATCAAAGTTGCTAAGGATCACAGGTTTATGATGTGCTAGCACCATGCTCAACAACTGACATAATTTAGCTCATCTGAAGCTCACAATAATCTTCATAATATGCCAATTTTACCGAAACTGAGGCTGCATAACTTCCTGCAACTTCTGTATGAGCTAAGTGGCAAAAACAATTCTAACCCTGCTCATGGGACTCTTAACCTGTGCTATTAACCGTTCTATTTACTACCATTAGGTACCAGCCCTGCCTTTACCTGCAATGGCTCTGAATATGGTGCCACGTGGAGTGTGGTTCTGTTCATTTATTTGCTGCATCCCTCCTTTTATCCAAGGTGCTGATAGGAAGGCTCGACAGGGTTAAGTGCTTGAAGGGAACAAAGTTAAAGAGATCAATCTTGGGGGTTCAAAAAAAAAAAAAAAGAGAGAGCAATCTTGGGTGGACAAGGAGCCATGAGGGTAAGAAAGGCACTGTCTGCTAGAGTCTCTTTTACTTTGTGTCTGAACAAATGGCAATACAATAAAGAATACTAAACTTCAGGGCATCAAATCAATTTACTTATTTATACTATACTCGGCAAGCATTTATCACATTGTTGTTAGCACTGCACTAGGCACTAAACAAAACATTTTCACACCAGAGAAATGCAAGCCCACATCCCTTCCTTAGAAAGTAAACATCAACAGTACTCTATTCATAGAGTAACTCCTTGGATGTTTGAACCAAATCTCTGATCTCATCTGAGTCTGGTCCTGAACACTTGGGTATGCACACACACACATACCCCTCTCAACATA
Organism: Physeter macrocephalus; assembly: GCF_002837175.3. Taxonomy (NCBI): domain Eukaryota; kingdom Metazoa; phylum Chordata; class Mammalia; order Artiodactyla; family Physeteridae; genus Physeter; species Physeter macrocephalus. The sequence goes on from NC_041217.1 coordinate 15,711,320, forward strand.
CTCCTAGAAGCAAAGGTCCAACAATGCCAGCAATCCATAAATTTTAGTCGAAGACTTTCAAATTACATGCAACAATTTTTACAAAACTGAGTTTAAGAAATGCACACACATAGGACGTATAGAGGTTATTCCTACCTGGCAATGCATGCTGTGTTACCTACGAGTAGTCTCTTTTTGGCTACAAATGTGTCCCATCTTCCATCTGTTCTTCTAGCAATGCTGCGGGCCTACTGCCACTGCAGCGACATCAGCCTTCATGATGTCATCTGACGAGGTTTTCTCCAGTACCCGTTTGTTTCACTCTCCAGGTGAGATCAGGCAAGTATAGTTTTCTGTCGTTTTCTGAGCAGGTTTTAATTGGGGTTCCACATTAGCAAAAGTTTCTGCTCTATTTACCAGAGCTTGCAGCCTACTTAGCTAGGGTCAAAAAGAGAATCTAAAGTTCCTCAAGAAATCGTTGGCTGAGCCATCAGAGGACTTGGCACAGGGCCTGAAGTTTCCTTTTATAACCAGTTATCATTCAGAGGTGTGTCTATTAAAGATACACCTCCCTGAATTGTCCCATCTTTTTTTGAATTTTGCTTTCCCTTCTTTCATTTATTTAAGACATATTTATCCAGTACCTGCTCTGTTCCAGACACTGTGTGAGACCCAGGGATCTCTACTCCCCTTGAGTTGAAGGCTGGGTTCCCCCCAAATTTCCCTCTTCAAGGATCTCACTGCAAATAGTCATGCAGCCTGGGTAGCCAATAGGTTAGAAGGTTCCCAAGTTTCCAAGTCAGCTCTGTTCCTTACTAGGGGTTTGTCCTTGGGAAAGTTACTTAACCTCTCTGTAGTTTCCTTACTTATAAAGGACATTTCTATTTCAGTCTTCCCTGTAGGACAGTTACCTGTGTATTAAACTCATTCTGTAAATTATAAAGAAGTATACACATATAAGGTGGTGTTACTATTTAATACAGGGTTTGATATAGGTTTAATGTGGAGTTTATGTTAAAGAAAAATGGAAAATGTTTGTCCAGCACCTACTATGTCTCAAGCACTGTGCTGTGTGCTCCCATATATTATTTTGGTCAACTGCAAAAAAGTTCAGTGAGGTCAAAATAACAACAGCCTTCTTTTACTGTGTGATTACCTAGTTTAATATGAATAGTATATATATGCGTAGATATTATGACGATTCCATTTTACAAAGAAATGAAAAGAAGGAAATGAAGCGCAGACATTAACTTAGCCAAGAAAACCCAGCCAGTGAGTTTCAGAACCAGACTATGACCCCAGGACCTCTGTCTCCAGAGACTATAACTCTTTCTGCTACAAAGCATGCTGCTCCTGGATGGGAAAAGAATGTAAGGTAGACCCAGGCTAGGCTGAATAACAGAAAAATAATACCAAACTGATAAAATGTTAATCCTTACAGGCAAAATGTTCTAATTGGCAAAATATTAATTTCACGTATACGGTGTTTTATACCCCAAAGAGTTTGGTATCCACGTAATTGCAAATTGAAAAATATCAAGGTAAACTTTTAAAATAATTCTTTGCTTAAAGTTCTTAATTTTCATAGCATTCGTTCTTGCCTGACAATAGAACAAGAATTGTATTGTTTGAAAATGTAGCTAGATTTATTAATTGTAAAGGTATCACTTGAAACATTACATAATTTATTTACATTCTGTAGCTGACAACTGGCCTGTGTAAAGAGGCCTGTGGTAAACTTCTGATGAAAGAATAAAAATTCCCAGAGTCCTCACCCTCTACTTTGGAGATCTTTGAGAGTCATCAAATGCTAATAAATAAACAAAAATTGGTCCCTAATTCCAAAAACTGTATGCTTATCCAAAAAATGAACAACACACACACACACACACACACACACACACACTCACACACACCATTCTGCTTTGTTTCGTGTCATGCCTGTTTATATATAATTCTGAACATTTTCCTTCAAACAGCCTAATTTAACTTAAATTTTTTTCTTCACCATATTCAAAAGGCCTTAGATTATTAGCAATACTTATCAGTATGACTTCGCAAAGGAAACCTCATCTGAGAGCCCATAAAAGGAGCTTAATGGAATTGATACATTTAATAGTCCTAACGTTTCATTTCATTCATTTCTAGCACAAACATATCACCTTAAACTTCCAAGATCCTTGTTCACACATAATCTCATTTAGTCCTTTTGCCTCTTTGTGAGATTCACAACATTAGTTTTCTAGATTCTGCAATAAATATTCTGAGAGGTTATTTAAATTGTCTTGGAACATACCAACCTGTAAGTGGCAGAGACGAACTCCAAGGTAATGACCCCGATCTCATCAGGGTCCCCCCGTCTGCCTCCGTACCCGCTTCACGCTTCCACCCCACCCTGTGGCAAGGTCATGTGATAAAAATCAAAATAACAACAACGAAGTATACCTCTTTGTCCCAGTTCTGGGTCCTCACAAGATCATCCACACAGCTCTGTTCCTTTGCAGGGCGCCTTTATATCATCACAGCGATGTGATGCAAGGCTGAATCCCTTTCCCCTCCCCCTACCCCCAACCTCACACCTACCGGCACAGTTTCTCTCTGATTTCTCCAGATATGTCTGATACAGGAATGTAGAAGAACTGGACCTTTGGGTGCAACCATTGTGCCTCTTTCTGAACTAGATATTATAATTTTGTCAAACAATTTATAAATGCTTAATACCAAAATATCTATGAGTAGCCTCTCTTTAATTCTGGTTCTACTATGAACAATTTGGGTGAGTTTGGGCAAATTATTCAATCTCTTTAAGCCTCCGTTTACTGACTTCACAGTGAGAAAAATGGATCAATTTAGACTAAGAGTCTAAACCCCCAAATATTATTAGTCTTTGAAAGTATATTTGGTATAATTCAAGAAACACCAGTGCTTGGGAGGCCAAAAAACATGATTAATGAGAAGAGTCCGATAAATGTTTACCTTTACTTTGTGTATAATGTTGCTTAATCCATCAACCCCATTTTGCTTCAGTTTCCTGCAACTGAACTAGGAAGGGGATTGTATAAAGATTAATTCTATGATGTCGGTAACGTGCGCTTTGAATAATAAACACTACTAAGATACAGAGTCGTTACTCTTCAAATAAGAAAAACTTAAATCTGTGCATTGGAAGAGGACTATATTGGGATACAATTATTGATTTATAAATATGGGTTAGAAAAGAAGAAGTTGTTTTGAGGCAGAGGGTAAAGCTGAAATTTATCATAAAGAATGAAGCCTCTATTCCCCTGTAAATGTACATCCTTGATCAAGGCCTGCTCAGAACAGGTTACAAGTATCACGTTTTTTAATCCACATTACCCGGATAGGAAAGAAATGGCCATACTGTGATACCAAAATGCCAAACTACTCTAATTTGACTGGGACCTTATTTTTTTTTTTTTTTATCCCGAATTAGCAGAATATGGAAAACATAGAGAATAGTCAAACGTTTTCCCAACTGCAGAAGTAAACATTTTCCCAGTAATTTCAAAGAATTTAAAATGTGGCCTTGCTTTTCTTGCTCTTTTTTTTTTTTTTTTTTTTTTTTTACTATCAGTACCAAACCAAGAGTCTGAACATTAATAGAACTATTCATATAGGCTGTTTTCCAGCTTAATGCAGATTTTTCAAATTTCTTCTGCAATGTGCTCTATCTAAACACACAGGATCCTCTAAGTTTTGCTCTAGTGCTTGCTTAGGGTACGCATGTTAAGTTCATGAACTTTTGGCCAATTCACAATTTCCTCTTCCTATGGAAAATACAAGTTGTCCCTGGATTAATAAAGTGATAGGATTTAGGAAGATGCCGTAGATCAACCAACTTTTTCAAACTGACTTTAATCAAGTGTTGTTAATGTGGGGAGGGATGACCCCGAGCTTGGCAGGGAGAGTAAACCCACGAGTAGACAAAGCGGGGCTCGCAAACTAGAAGTAATCATGAGATGTCCCGTGCGAGCCTCGTCTGCTGGGGCGAGCCCTGCATTCTTGCAGACGAGGGCAGAACCGGACAGCGACACATCCAATAATGCCTACGTTTATACGGTGGCAATCTTCAGCTGCCTATTTTCAAAATAGGAAGGCACCTGCTTAAATAAAACCTATCATCCAGCCCTTCTGCTTCTGAACGGGTCCATGCTCCTTATTCTGGTCCCTTCTGTTTCTAGCATTCTACAGGGGGTGGGGGGGCAGGAGACAGACATCCGACCGCAGTCTGTTTGCAGGGCACTTGCGCAGCTACGGTGTCTAAACATTCCTTAGCACTGTTGCGCCACCACTTAAGGATCAATGAACTGGCCTCTGTGGGGAACTGCTGGTCGGCGACTGATGCCACCCCCTGCACCGGGGCAAAGAGATGCTCCTGCCCGATGTCCTCCATTGTTTGTCGTGTCTCTCAGGTTCCCTGAGACCATACCGATGGCACCTGTTAAAGCTGCTTCTGCTAAGCTGTTCTGCATTTGTCTGGCTGGATTTGGACTTCCTGGATCTCTGGCTGAATACAAAGTGATTAGAAAGCCCAGTGTTTGGCAACAAGCATGATGGGGAGGACACTGTGTGTGGGTCTAAAGGAGCAGGATGTGTTTTTCAGAACGTGGGGCATGGAGCGCCCTGCTAGAGCCCTTGCTGGGGGATCACGGGGCTCTCTGTCGCTGTCAGCTGTTTAACAGCAGCTGTTTCATGTAATTCCAAATGATCCGCTTGAATGAAGTTGTCATTCTTGCCTTAATCTTTAATTTGGTAAAACACATAGCTGAGCAACATTAATTTGAATGTTATTTGAGCTCCCAAAAAAGTTTCCAATGCCTGTATTTTTCCATGTCGACACCAGGTAAAAATCATTACTGAGAAATAGAAATTGCACAAAGGAGAACCCTGGATAACATCAGTATTTTTCTATCGAAGTTAGTTAAATGCCGATGTGTAAGGAGTTTGGGATCGACAGGTACACACTGCTATATTTAAAATGGATACCCAACAAGGACCTACTGTAGAGCACAGGGAGCTCTGCTCAATATTATGTGGCAGCCTAAATGGGAAAAGAATTGGAAAAAGAATAGGCACATGTATATGTATAACTGAATCATTTTGCTGTACCCCGGAAACACAACATTGTTAATCAACGAAATAAAATAAAAACTCAAAAAAAAATGATGATGTGTAAATAGAGGTTTACCAAAACAAACAAACAAACAAAAAGAATAATGAAGTTAACGGAAGAACTTTTTTTCTATTATTAACCTGTCTTCCTCCATTGCTTGATTAAAATTGCACCTTTCTTCTACGGAGTACTTTCTATGTTAATAAACAAATAGCTAGGACAGAGACAACATCTAACACAGCTCATGTTTTAAACATTAGACAATCATGAGTGCTCACATAATACAAAGGTGACCACAAATCAATCACTGTTTTCCTTTCCTTCCTTCCTCTCTCCCTCCCTTCCTCCCTTCCTTCCTTCCTCCTTTCTTACCTTCCTAATTCGACTGCTTTTCATCAATCAAGGTTTTCAGAAAGTCTGTTTACAAGGCAAAAAAGCCTGGCCTGTTCTCAGACAATTCTGCAATTCTCTTGCGGACAATAGAGGGCGCTGATGCTTCTGATCTGGCAGATGTAGCACCTCAGAGAGAACAAAATCGCACCTCTGCTTGTGGCTTGCCTTCCAGCTCGCCTACCTCTCCTCTGGAACCACATTCCATTTGCTGTAGACGTTCTCTCTCTCCCAAGAAAGCTGCCTTTATTCTTTCTCTATTAGTCTATGTTCTACTTCTCCTTTTCAAAGCACTGCTTCAAAAAGCTGTTATTCGGTAATAGCTTGTGATCTTTTTTTAATATCTCTCGGCTTTTCTGATTATGAATAGCATTTCTTCTCAAAGCATTTCTTCTTACCTTACTGCGCTCTTCCTAACCCTATTTAAATGCAGTTCATTCAGAGCTGATGCTACTGCTGGTTTCTTGGATTAAAAAAAATGAAAGCTCCATAGACTATGATCCTTTAGTATATGTCTCAGCAGCCTACTGTCCGGTGACAGAGTGGCTATCAAACGTCACAAATGGATACATTGATAGGCACCAGGCCACCCCCTGCAGAAGAACAGACTGGAGATACAGTTCTTTACCAAAGAAAGCTATTTCCTTAAAAAAACAACAACAACAACTCAAAGCCATAACAATTTAAACTGTTTCACTTGGATCAAACGAGATGCATCATCCATTTCCCTGATGTGCTTTCAGTAAAGAGGCAAAGCATTCATAGAAGATACCTTTGGAGACTGCTCTGTGTTTAGCCACTTTCTCACCATAAAAGCACAAATCACCTAATCAGAAAACACTCTATCATTTTACACTGAATGGTTCATAAGAACATAAAACTCCATTTAGCACCACTGCTTGCTCTCATCACCTACCCTTTTAAAATGCTTACCCATCTTTCTCATTGCTATTCAAAGAAACAGATTTATTTCTCACCCTGGAGTTGGGAATTTTGGCATGCCAGATTGAAAATGTACCCAATGCTGAGAAGTGGATGGGTTATTCTTAGTCTCCTGACACGCTTAAGAGAAAATGGGGCAGGGTATGTCTCTAAATCACGCAAGGTTCTTTGGAAACTATGACTTCAGCTAGAGCTAGATTAGCGAGGCCGTTGTCATAGTAGAGAAAGAACTGAAATCGTGAACGATAGGAATTTTAGCTCCAGGAAGAGAGAGGAAGGGGCAAAGGCATACAGAATGAGAGCCGAAGTTGCAGAATTATCACCGTATTCATTGTACATCTGATTTTTTTTAAAGTTTTGGTTATGGAAATGAAAGGAATTTTTCTCCATTGTCTTTTTGAAGTTTATCATTTATAATGGAAAAGGCAGCAACTGACATTTGCTGGGGGTATTTTGCCTCAGTCCAGCTGTGCAAACCCCTCTCATCGTTTCTCTCCTATTCCTTTCAACCATCCTTTATTCTTTCCCCATTTTTCCCTCCCTACATAAGCATCAAGGCCTGGGAGACACAAGTTACGAGTGTGGCTAAAATGGTTGCTGCCTCTCCCTTTAGAAAGCCAGGGGGAAAGTTATCTCTGGATAGCCACAGCCTAGCCCGTATCTTCTTTCCTCAAGGTTTCTGAAATAAAAATCAGAATGGTCTCTGTTAATCTTGTGCTTTAGACTACTTATCATACGAAGAAGACGACTGGGTTGATGATATTTTTTTTCTCTTTGGAAGAAGCTGTTTCCATGCTGTGGCGGAGCTCTTTGGCAGCGAACGGAGCCTCTGATTAGAAGGCTACTTCATAAATTACAAACCACCAGAGTGAGAGTCATTATGTAAAATGGGCTCTGCCATCTGGTCGTCCACTCTCTACATGAGAAAGGCCATCATCTTTGCTCTGTGGCTTGGTTACTTCAAGGAGCCCTCAGCCACAGCAAAAGAAAAGAGATATATCTTCATTCCAAACTCACTTGACCTTTTAACCCTAGAACATCCAGGCACCTGGAAAGGCTATAATTCCCATTGAACAGATGGGGAAACTGAGAAATAAGAGTTAAGTGTTTATTTGTAAGTAGCCTTTACAAATCAAGTACAGAGAAAAAGAAGGCAGGATTTGCTCTTTGTTTCAACAGGAAGAGAGCAAAGAGTCCTCTTTCTTTTCCTGCTCTCTCCCCATATAAGAAATTTCACATCTATTTCACTTCCATTTTCGGAAAGGTTCTATCAATGGAAGTTACAGTGCATGTGACAGGAGAGAACAGATTTCTTACTGAACAGGTAGGCACTCTGCAACAATTCAACCCTACTGCCTCTAGGGAAAAAAAAATAGAAGTTTTTAGTGAAGTTGATAAAATGCCAGACAGGAACTACTTCTTTACTTTTATGTATGTTTCTTTCCTGAAGCAAACAGGAGAAACACACCTCTCTTTACCTCTGGCAAGCAGTTCAGAATACACTGCCAGAGGTCCTATTCTCTTCAGCAAGAACCACTGCGCATTCAAACTAAAGCCAGCCAAATCAAAGAAGCGTTTAGCCCAGCATGGATTCAGTATGATGGAAATTACTAATTCAGCCTTTCCCCTTTCTTCCTTTACCTATAGCTTTCCTGTATTATAGTATTTTAGAAGCAGTATAGCATCGTGATCAGGAGCATGAATTCTGGAGCCAGTGTCTGGGTCCTATCAACGCTTCTTATTAGCTGTCTGGCCTTTGGCAAGTTATTTAAGGTTGCTGTACTGCAGTTTCTCCCCCCTGTAAAATGGGTTTATAACAGTAATGACCTTCACTGGGTTGTTGGAAGAATTACGAGTGAAATTGCTATGATCCTTAGAACTGTTTCAATGAGAATATTTTGTGGTCTTTTCACTCAATTGTGTTTTTATCTAAAGATTGAAAAGAAAAGAAAAGCAAGATTAGGAGCTAGAGGTAAGTTTCTACCAGGATGATGTCTCACTCTTATTACTGGAAATTATGTATAATATTCGTCTTTGGTCTCAAAACCTACGGTCATTACTTTTTTTAAAAAAATAATCTGGAAAATTTTATTTTATTTTTTTTAATCTTTATGGGGGCATAGTTGCTTTACAATGTTGTGTTAGTTTCTACTGTACAGCAAAGTGAATCAGCTATACCTACAGGCATTACTACTTAGCATGGGTGAATAACTGAAGGCAAAGGGACACACACACAAACACACACACACACCAAAGTATCACCAGAAGTTCCTATGAATAAGCATGTTTCTTGTATGAAGAGTTTAAAATTGCACATTAATGCTTATAGATATACTTCTTTGCAAAGATGTTTTCAATTAATGCACAGATGTTTGCCTGGTCTGTAATATCAGACTTTTCTTATGATCAAAGGAGACTGGTATTTATGAGATATGGCAAAAGAAAGCCATCAAAGGATATTTTAAAAGTCTACATTAACTATTATCATTGCCTTCCTTCAAAAAAAAAAACAGTAAAAGAAAATATCACTAAAGGAATTCAACAAACTAATACTACTGCTTACAGGTTTCCTTTTATCTTAAGTCGAAGTTCTATTTAAAAAAATTTATCTCAGATGTACATTGGGTCTTCTACATATTTTATAATAATTGTGCAAACACATTAAAGTATATATAATATTCTTATATTCATGTACTGTAGTCCTTTAACAAAGGCTGTAGGTATAGTCTAAATAACCTGAAAGCATACATAATTTCTTAGCTAACAAACAGGCTGTTTGGAGATGTTCAAGATTATGCATTATGACTTCACGTCAGTATGTAAGAAACCCGGTTGCAAATCTCACAGGAAGGTGAGGGTGGGGGTGAGGGTGGGGAGTGGTAGGAAAGAAGGCTAGGTGTGCACGTACTGTCTCCATTTTCTTTAGAGCAGGCATAAAATCAGTCACCAGTGATCCTGTACGCAACATAAAGCTGGGTTTCCTGGGCCTGCACCGCTTAGCCACGACTCTCCTCGGTGTTACCAACTCCGCGTGGCATTTGGTTATCCTACCATTGCTGCTCGCGGGCCTTTAGTCAGAAACCGTGCTGATTTTACTGCCACTTTTTTCTTCCCAAACCGTAAAAGCTTTCAAAAGTAACTTAATGGGAAGCAGCTAGACATTTTAAAAGAGAAGGAAGAAAATATCGTCCTTCCCAAATCTTCTGAAACACAAGACCAAGAATGAATGTGACCTTCAACAGAGATGTCCCACCCTAGAGGGGCACGTTCATATACACACCACCTGCACTCCGCCCGCCCTCAAAAAAGAAGAAAAGAATGAATGTGACCTTGACACAACAGAGTCACTTCCCCAAGGGGTCTAGGCTCTAGGGAATCCCACCCCTTCTCTCCAGGGCACACATCCACATTCACACACACAGTCCTACCTCGGGATTTACCTTTTTTGAGATATTCACAGAAATAGCTCACACTTTACCCCAGAGTCTAGTATCTGAAAGTACTCCCTGGAATACTGAAATTGTGTTTTCCCTTCTCTACCCCTTTGCAGATGGGACAGTCAACTTTTCTTGTTCAAGATCCTTTTGGGGGCGTCTTTCCTCCTGCTCCCTGAGTTCAAGTTTACCAACAACTCTTTAAAAAATCCTCCCCTGAACTCTACATAGGGACAATGAATTAGGCCTAATTTATTGGTATGATTATTCAGAGATAATCTTCCAGCCCTGTTCCAGGGCTGTTTCTGGATACTTGTTTGAGTCCTTAACTTAGAATTTTATCCTTTAGTATCTAAGGCAGCAGACCTAGGAAAAAGAGAAAGAACTCACGTGAAGCCATTTTCTGCCACATTTTAATCAAGTTGGGTAAAAGATTTGGTGGGAAACTTTGAAAGTAATGGCTCACGTGAACTTTCTCGATGATTTGTGCATTTCACTCTCAAATGTTCCTTTCCTATTTTGACTCCATTATAATGGATAACAGAGAACTGACTACACAGATGGGGAATGCATCCATCCATTCATTCAACAAATATTTCAAGACAGTGACAGGGACATCAAATCTGCTAACATGTAACAAGGCCTCCTTAAAAGAGGCAGATTATGGGGCTTCCCTGGTGGCGCAGTGGTTGAGAGTCCGCCTGCCATGCGGGGGACACGGGTTCGTGCCCCGGTCTGGGAAGATCCCACGTGCCGCCGAGCGGCTGGGCCCGTGAGCCATGGCCGCTGAGCCTGCGCGTCCGGAGCCTGTGCTCCGCAACGGGAGAGGCCACAACAGTGAGAGGCCCGCGTACCGAAAAAAAAAAAAAAAAAAAAAAAAGGCAGATTATGAGAGAATATGGAAGATGGTCAGTATATCTTTTCTTGTTTATATATTTCTGGTATTCCCTGCACATGTTTACAAAGAACCAAAAAGAAAGGGGGCTGTATTAAGCATACTTTCATGGGTTCCAAAGCAATTCATGTCTTTACCTCTTCTACTGTTTTTTTTAACATGGCAGGATATTTTAAAATAAAATGGCTTTACCTTTGAAAGCAGTAAACTGGTGAATTTTTGACGTTTTGTGACCTCCTAAATGATGGTTTTATATTAAAATCTCACAGTGGTAGCAAATTCCATGACTTGTCTTCAAAGGAGAAATTAATTGGGGAATTTCAAGTTTGTCTTCATTCTACCTAGACCAGAACCCTAGATCTTAGAGCCCCCAGAGCTCAGGTGCTACATCTTATGTTAGGAAAAGGAAGCATTTGGTTAAATAAATGACTAAGTGAATTGTCAGAGTGACTACATCATGCATGTTTTACACAGAATTTCTTATCTTGAGTTATTGGTTCTATATATATATATATATATATATATATATATATTATATATATATATATATATATATATATATATATATATATATATATAGGGTTGGCCAAAAAGTTCATTCGGGTTTTTTCTATAAGACCTTACAGAAATATATATATATACCTTTATTATATAGAACCTCATATTATACTATTGTTGGTGAAAATCAAATTCATCTGTAGTCATATTTACTTATATTTGCCTCACGTGGTCCCCACATTTCAGGGAAGAATGACCTTGAACTCAGCCTCTGCGGTCAATCCTCCCACACCCAGTCTCCAAGTCCTCTGTGGCTCTATCAGAGCACACCCTCAGTAGGTGTTGACAGAACCGACTCCTCTCTTTAATGTAAAATGATCAATGGCCTGAGACAGCAAGAAGCAGTATGCAATTTTATGCCAAGGATTTACTTTGCAAAACATCATGTGAAAGACAAATATCATATGATATCGCTTACATGTGGAATCTAAAAAAATGGTACAGGGCTTCCCTTGGTGGCGCGTTGGTTGAAGTCCGCCTGCCGATGGCTTCCCTGGTGCCGCAGTGGTTGAGAGTCCGCCGACCGATTCGGGGTACACGGGTTCGTGCCCCGGTCCGGGAAGATCCCACATCCGTGGAGTTGCTGGGCCCGTGAGCCATGGCCGCTGAGCCTGCGCGTCCGGAGCCTGTG
>NC_041217.1:15723875-15748025 GCF_002837175.3 Physeter macrocephalus
GGCCCGCGTACCGCAAAATAAATAAATAAATAAATAAATAAATGGTACAAATGAACGTATTTACAAAACAGAAATAGAGTCATAGATGTAGAAAACAAACTTATGGTTACCGGGGGGAAAGCGGGGCGGCAGGCAGCGGGGAGGGATAAATTTGGAGATTGGGATTGACATATACACACTATTACATATAAAATGGATAACTAATAAGAACCTGCTTATTAGTACAGGGAATTCTACTCAATGCTCTGTAATGACCTATATGGGAAAAGAATCTAAAAAAAGAAGGGCTATAGGTATATGTATAACTGATTCACTTTGCTGTACAGCAGAAACTAACACGTTGTAAATCAGCTATACTCCAATAAAATTTTAAAAAAACACAAAAAACAAAAAACTTTGGCCTGAACAGCAATAAATACCATGCTAAAATTTGTGGGGTACAGCTAAAAAAAATCATGTTACATGGTAAAAAGCTTTTGGACTTCTGTGCCAAGGACTATTTGCATCTGCTAAGTTCAAGGATTCTAGTTAAGTAATGAGTACTTTCCCCCTGGATGATGGACTCCTATAAGTAGCAATCTAGAGAGGCTTCCTGATCCTGGGCCACTGCAGGTTACAGGGCACTAAGCAGACTAACTTGCCCCGGAAACCTGAAGGGGTTCGGATCCCTGAGTAAGACGCCTTCCCAACTCTCATATACCCCAGATAACTCTAGCTTCATGCTGCCAGATCTTAAGGAAGCCTGTGTGCTTTAATTTTCTCACCTGAACCAAGTAGAGAGCATCTGCTCTAACTTACAGGCACGTGTGGGAATAGATGCCATAAGATGGAAATCTCTGGCATTCAATACAATCCATTCTCCCCCAGCCCCATCAGAATTGAACTACTAAGAAAAAGTGAGGTATAAATAAGGTTTTTCTCTCTTTTCCTCTGTATTCTAGGATATCAGAATGGTATGTTACAGTAGATGGGTTCAAAGATCTCTGGAGATAAGTCCTTTCTTGGTCCTGGAATAAGAGAATGATTTGGAGTCTGGGACTTGAGATTATTTTAACCAGCAAAACATCCCCCCTCATGTCTCTGCATATCACCACAACTTGGACACAACAGGAGCTTCAACAAGAGGAATTTGTACTTATCAGAATCAAGAAAATCAGGTTGTTCCTCTTTGACAGATAGAGCTCTCAGAATGGGTCTTGATAAATCCTTTCCCCCGCCCCCCGCCCCTGGGAATTGAGAGATAGCTCCTTTTGGATACTTCAAAGAGGACAAGGCAAGAAAGGGGAGTATGGGTAAGATTTCCAAAGGTAGAGAACCCGCAGATATCTACAGAAGCCAGTATTTATTTCGAGAAATTCAAGAGTGAAATAATGACAACTGAAATAACAAAGTTAAAAAAGAATACTCATTGTAGGCTACCATCACTTTAAATGTATACAATTTTCTATATCAAAAAATGGTTATTATTTTTAATTTTGAAAACCAACTTGGGGGGCAAGAGGAAGAGATGTACTAGGGCAGAGATTGAAAGATGCTATCATAAACCTATATCTACTAACTGGTGGGTTTCTAGGGTATCCACCCCTACTTCCCCAAGAGCAGAGAAAGGCAGGTACCCAAGAACCCTCCCCCTCCTCATAAAGGCATTTCTACAGCTTCCTGAACTCCCATCTAAAGGTTGTCCTTGCAACTTTGTGCCATGCTTGGCTCCAAACAATTCACTAATTCAAACTGTAAATCTTTATTATAAAGATTTCCTTCTCCTAAGCAGTAATTCCCTCTGCTCTGGTGGGGAGAGGAATGATTTGTTTTTTCCTTACTGGTTATTTCTAAGATATCTACTCTAGATTAGTCCTGCTTGAGTGACATCCTAAATGGCTCCATTCCCCAGCAGTACTTTACTTCTGATGGGAGACTGACAACCGCTACTTAGAATGTCTTTCATGGTACACAGTGAAGTGTAAAACTGCTGTGAAAAAGCCCATGTTTCAAAACAAACCATCTCTATAATAAGCACTTAAAACACTTTTCATTAATATATTGCTTTGTGGATAAAACAAAAGCTTAATGCTGCAATGTGGCCTTTGACAATTTTCTAAAAAAATAAACATTATTTCAATTTTTAGCTGGCTCAAAATAATGGAAATGCAAGTGAGGCTTGTTTGAGATGTTACCCACATACATCCTCTTAATGCTGGGGCAAATTATGTTTGAGCACAAAATTGAGCAGCAAAATATTGAAAGTTCAACAGAAATCCAAAGGTGCAAGCCTGAATTGGTAAATACAGAATCTAACAACCTCTGTATCTCAGGTATTAGCAAATACCTTTGGTGGAGAGAGATACACTCCTGTCTAATCCTTATCTGAATTTGCAATTAAGACTTCAGAGCGGCAGATATCTATACACAGTTCTGCTCCCTTAATTTTATTTGGCTGGACCCAAATCAAACCGGGCTTCAAATAGATCGAAAAGTAAATGTCTAATGTCTAATTGAACTAATAGACAGCACTCTTTAATACAGCTAATGTTTAGTGCCAGCTTAAGTCTGCCAGGAAGCTGGAGGGGTAGGAGAAATGAACAAACCAACAGCATTTAAAAAAAGAAAGAAAGAGAGAAAATCCTCCTTGGAAAACTTGTCAGGAAATGATGATTACTTAATTCCTTAATATAAATATAAAAGCCAGCCAATTCACATTGATGCTTGGCTGCGTTCCCCCCTCCTTCCATCTCTGTGTGCTCTGAATTAGGTCTCCACTCACTTCCATTCACTGTCACCTCCCATAGAATATCGTAAGAGCCTCAAAATGATGCACTTATGAGTTTTCTTTTTCAATCTCTCGTGAGCTTCTCTGTTTATCGCAAATGAACAATCATGTTGGAAGGGGCCCCGTCTGTTTAATGTCATTAGCGATTGTTTCATTAAACAAACAGCCGCTCCACTGTTCGGCTGCAGTTAATCTTAAATCTAAATGTGGCAGCACTCAGGACGGGTTTGTTCTCACCAGTGCAGGTCTCTTAATCTACTTCAAGTCAAGGCGCTTATCTCTGCTCAGTTCAGGGATTTCTTTGTCCAAATACTAAACCATACCCAGTGAACATTGGGAGTCCAGAAATTTTTTTTTTTTACCCTCTGGGCAATTTTTTTTAAAGCGACTCAAAGTCTACAGTGTATTTATTTATTGACTGTACTATTTTACAAATATTTTCCCAATACTGACAAAGTCAAATACTTTTGCAGGTTGGCGCCTAAGAGCCAGCCTAATCAGTGACTTTGGGAATACTGATAAAAGGCTAAACTGAGAACAAAAACACATTTACCGACATGGGAATGATGGGTACTTGGAAAGTCAAAGACTTCAAGTGGTTATATACTCGTGGAAGGGTCTGATTATCTCCAAACATTAGGCTAATTTATTATTATTATCTTAACAGTATTATTATTTAGTATTTAGTATTTATTTAGTATTATTTAGTATTTTGTCACAGGCGTGGTCCCAAGAGTCACTGGATGTTCATTTTTTTCATCGGCTCAGCCAAATAACGCTTAAGGAGGAATTATTATCCCCATTTTCAGATAACAGTATTATTATTTAGTGTATATTTTGTTACAGGCGTGGTCCCAAGACTCACGGGATATTAATTTTTTCCATTGACTCAGCCAAATAACTCTTAAGAAGGTAGTATTATCCCCATTTTCAGACAAAGTAACTAAGGCTTTGAGAGGTGAAGACATTTGCCAAAAATCACACTGTTGGTACCAGCAGACCCATTATTTAAAACAAGGGCACACTGGCTTGAAAGCCTATGCTCCCAGCCATAAGGGCCCACTAAAACTGGTCATCACATCAATTTGAAAATTCATGTCTATAATGATCATATATTCTGGAGTTCCTGGGAGGGTTCTAACTACAACTTTTTGTACCTCTGCCCAACAATGTGGCCGAGATTTTTAGTGGAAATATTACCATGGTTCTAGGCTAGAGTTTCCAGGAGTAGAAAGCTACCTGTGGGTGCTTCAGGCCCAGAGAGTGAAGGTCACTTTCAAGTTATAACAAATTACCACTCAATTTCCTCACCAGAGCTTACTTACCAGAGGGCCTCATGACCAAGTTGACTTAATCTTCATAGGTGGAAACTTTCAGCTCTCAGTTACAGCCCTGTTCACCACACCAAACCCACCCGCCCCTCGTGTCTCTTCCACTCACTACCTGGCCATCCACCCACTCAGGCATTTAAACCCTGCCTGCTTTCTGCTGACTGCTTGTACGATTTTTAAAACCATTTGGTTGTTTTAAAATTTTTCTCCAGTCCCAGAATAAGATGAAAAGATACTGAAAGGCAGAAATCAAAGTATGAAGCTCTTTACATGGTATCGAACAGTCATTCTCGCAGCCAATCAGCCAGAAAATGTTTACTGAGTACCTTTTATGCTCCAAGCACTAGGCTACACGCCAGTATCCCAATATTTGCTGCCTAATACACCTACTATACTAATATAAGAATTTTCCCTTGCGGTAATAATTTGGCAAAGAGAATTTGAAGGTCATCCTTATTCACATCTCTCTGCTCTGGCCTTTGGGAATTACTTTCAGGTCCTCAGAGAGGACAAGCACGTTTGCATCTAAGCATTCACACCTACAGTTCCCTCAGCCTAGTATGTTATCATCCCTCTCCTCACTTGGCTCATTCCTGCTCAATCTTCAGATCTTAGGTCAGAAGGCACTTCTTCAGGGCTATGTCCCCATTCAGTGCATCCCTGAATGGCCTAAGTATCCACGGTTTCCATAGCATCCAGGGTTTTCCCATATCATAGCACTTAGAGCCTATGCACATCCCCCACAGGACTGTAAGCATAGCGAGAGATGGGGCTGGTCTGCCTGGTTCCCTGCTGCCTCCCCAGCATGAAGGATGATGCCTGGTATGGAGGCGATGCTCAAAGATTTTTGCCTGGATGGCTGGATGGACGGATACATGGATGGATGGGTGGACGGATGGATGGATGGATGGATGGATGGATGGATGGGATGGATGGAAGGGTGCCTATTTTAGAATAAATTATTTTATTCTCATAACCAATCAAAAATATCTCAGATCTTTTCAAAATTAAATATATATCATCTGAAGAATGGCAGTTCATTGAAATCCATGGGATTTTGTTGTTTTAAAATTAGAATTAAGAGCAAATAAAGGACATTCTGAATGAAGTTTCAAACTTCCCAAAGAGGGTAAGGTAAGGGCAGACTTCAGCAGAGGGATACAGGGATCAGAAGACAGAGGACAGGAACACTCCTTGTGTTTTGCAATTCTGACCAAGGAAATTGATATTTTATAAAGATATGTCATTTCATTTGACAAATCATCATTTGGTCTCAGCTGATAGGACAAGCACACCAGTAGGCATTGTGAGGTGATCAAAGATGATAAAACACTCTAATTCTACGAATGTATGAGCAGACAATATTGCTGATCATTAGAGAAATGCAAATCAAAACTACAATGAGGTATCAACTCACACTAGTCAGAATGGTCATCATTAAAAATTCTACAAATAATAAATGCTGGAGAGGGTATGGAGAAAAAGGAAACTTCCTACACTGTTGGTGGGAATGTAAATTGGTGCAGCCACTAAGGAGAACAGTATGGAGAGTCCTTAAAAATCTAAAAATAGAATTACCATATGATCCTGCAATCCCAACGATGGGCATATACCCGGAGAAAACTCTAATTTGAAAAGATACACGTGCCCCAGTGCTCACAGCAGCGCTATTTACGATAGCCAAGGTGTGGAAGCAACCTAAATGTCCATCAAAAGATAAATGGATAAAGAAGATGTGGTACATATATACAATGGAATACTACTCAGCCATAAAAAAAGAATGAAATAATGCTCTTTGTAGCAACATGGACCTAGAGATTATCATACTAAGTGAAGTAAGTCAGACAGAGAAAGACAAATATCATATGATATTGCTAATATGTGGAATCTAAAATAACGATACAAATGAACTTATTTACAAAACAGAAATAGACTCCCAGACAAAGAAAACAAACTTCTGCTTACGGTTACCAAAGGGGAAAGGAGGAGAGGGATAAATTGGGAATTTGGGATTAACGGATACACACTACAATATATAAAATAGATAAACAACAAGGACCTACTGTACAGCACAGAACTATACTCAATATCTTGTAATAACCTTTAATGGAAAACAATTTGAAAAAGATTCCATATATATATATATATATGAATCAGTTTGCTGTACACTTGAAACTAACACAAATTGTAAATTAACTATACTTCAATTTAAAAACAAATGTATGAGCAGAGTGAGAGAGAAAAAGGCAAAGGCAGGAAAGACACATAGAATCTCCCTTGAAGGGCTACAAGGATGTTATTTGTTCAGTCTCTTTTGTTCATAGCCTAGCAGCTCCAACCCACTGTTTCCCCTTCCAAAACCCACTTGATCCTCCTACTAGGAAGAGACCATAAGGTCCAAAAGAGGGAAAAATATAAGATTTTTTTGTAAAGTAAGTTCCACCACTTCATACACTTTCTTTTCTATTAATACCTGACATTCCCCTTTTACCGAGTCTGGATCTTTCAGGATCAGCTCTGAGTAAATTGATTATTAATTTACTCAGTTCATGCAAAGAGTACACTGGTCTTCAGAATCAAACGATATTTTAAAGTGGCAAACTTCACTAATGGAAACCAGGAAAAAAATTAAAATCTTACAAATAATCTTGATTCCTGACTTAAATGTTCATTGAGTGAATGAATGATCTACGATTTCATATTCACTGCAAACGTCTACAAATCTTTAAAGCAGGATGTAATAACCAAATGTGCTGACTTAGATTCATTGCATTCTCCCTGTCCCGGCCACTGCCTACTATCTAAAGGGAACAACACTTAAAAACAAGAACAGCACCAATAAAATATGTTGCAAAGAAGCAAAATTAATCCTTTACCTGTACTTTCAAGCCCTGAAAAGCCCAGGCTTTCTGTAGTAGGCTTAAGTATGACCACCATTTGAAATACTTTAATACTTGTCAAGTAAAGGAAGAAAAGCAACTGCACTCATTTACAAAGCCTTTCTTTGAACTAGCCTGCAAGCTGGTTCATGACTTGAGGTTTCCAACTTGGAGCTGTCCAGCTCTTCAACGCATTGCCCAGTTTTCAGGGAATCAGTTTTGTGGCTTACAGCCCAAGGGTGTATATCCAGTTCTCCAGCTGTCTGACTATCAAGTACTAGATAATGACCCTTTGTAGTGGCTGTTAAGGAAACAATAATAATACCAGCATTCTGCCAAGTGCCATAGACCCATTGCTTTATTAATTCCCACAATAACACTAGATCTAGGATGGGTTTTTATTCAATGCCCCTTTTTCCTATAGGTAAGGAAAATGAAGCTTGGGGGGCTATGTAATTGCCCAAGGCCATGAGTGAGCAAGAACAAGTGCCCTGTAGGAATCAGTCAAGTCAGGGAGGACTTTTTCTACAACAATTCTTAGGCCTACAAACTTGACATAATTCTTGAGCTCAAGACACTTTCCCAAAAGTCAATACTGAATGACAACATATAGTATAGAAGTACCTTATACAAATAGATCCTTGGATTATTATTCAAGTGAAATTCCCCAGATGGTAAATTTTTGACAGCATATGCGGTAGGCATTTAATAAATGCTTTCTGATTAAACTCACAAGTTACCTAAGAGCACCAACTTTTACAGTAAATATTTTCTGATCCATTTCCATTTATAGTCTACAAAAAGCAATTAAAAATAGATTAGCGGAGGCAAGAAGGGGGAACAATTATATTAGGGACCATTTACATGGGGACATGGCATTCATGTGAGAAAATCAGCTCATTTTCCTCATATCTTCATTTTGGTTTCTTTCCTAAATACATTGAATACACTTTCATATAATACTTCATAAAAAATTTGGCTAGGGTATGAATACTTTCAGGCCCTAACATGTTCTCGTTGGTCATGGGGCCTCTTCAGGAAGGACTACAATTTTCAATAAATCACTAAGAAAAACAGAATCTTTATCACTTGAAAAAAAAAATCCTTTGCTCTTAACTGCGATGCATATGCTTATTTTGAGTACTTTTTTTTTTTTTTTACAAATCACATGTTAGTCCAGATTACTGATCAGTAAGGTATAGTGAATAAACAGAAAGGGAGAGTGAGGGCGAAAAAAAGAAAAAGAAAAAAAAAAGAGGGAGGAAAATGAGAGAGGAAGCTGAAAAAAATTATCAAAGAGAAAAGTGGTTACAAAATTATTGTATGCCGAGCGTTTTTGGCTGCTTAAAATCAATTATTTCGGGCTTCCCTGGTGGCGCAGTGGTTGCGCGTCCGCCTGCCGATGCAGGGGAACCGGGTTCGCGCCCTGGTCCGGGAGGATCCCACATGCCGCGGAGCGGCTGGGCCCGTGAGCCATGGCCGCTGGGCCTGCGCGTCCGGAGCCTGTGCTCCGCAACGGGAGAGGCCACAGCGGTGAGAGGCCCGCATACCGCAAAAAAAAAAAAAAAAAGAAATCAATTATTTCTTCCCCGGGTATTGTAGGGCTGAGTTCAATTCTATGTTTTGATCTGTGCTCCTGCTTAAATTCGCTCCAACATTAAGTTGGCAAAGTTTTCACCATGCATGGATAGTAGCACACCCATGAGAAGAACAAAGCTTTTGGATCCCAACAAACGTAGATGGTGGACTGATCTCAAATAATTACGATCTCTGAGTATAGGACTCAAGGTGTCCTTAGTTTTGTCATCTATAAAATAAGAAGAATAATGCCTTATATAGGTTCGTTATTATTAACTATAATAAATGTAAAAACTGGCACATAGTAGCTATTCCATGCATTACAGTCTCTCTAGAGAAGACAGATCTGTAACAAAATTAAATTCAAAACGTTGAAATAAATGCTAGGATGGCTAAAAGGAATGTCTTCTAAGCCATGGTACTTCTACAGGTATCAGAATCCCCTGAGGCTCTTATTAATCCTGTAAATTTCTGGGTCCCACATCAGATCTGCAGGGCGGAGTCTGTAGGGTTTAGATTCTGGAATGTGTAAATTTGCATTTTCGAAACACACTCCCTCATTGATTCTTATGTTCATGCATGTTTGAGAATTTCTACTAGGTAGAAAGAGTAAATATATTGGTAAGGGGCCAAAAGGACACAGATGACACACTCAACCTGGATGATTCCAGAAGGCTTTACTGGCAGAGGAACCAAATGTAAGGGAACTGATGACAGTAAGTAGGGGAACCACAAGAGATCACGCAGAAACCCAGGGCGTGAAGCAGTGGAGCTGTTTCCACGCCAAGGATGCGTGCAGACCCGGGAAGAGGGAGAGTTGTACGGAGGAATCTTCCTTTAAGAGAAGCAGTGACCTTAGTTGAGGAAGGCAACCAGAACAAGGCTGAAGGGGAGTGGTCTTTCGGAGAATAAATACTTTGTTCTCGCTTCTCTTCCTCTCTCCAATCTCCTATGGAGCCTCTGCAATGACCAGAAGCTACTGGAAGCCAGAGAGCCCAGAAGCCCTGTTGCTATGGTCTCTAGAGGTCACCTCTTGCAGCAGAAGCCAGTGGGAAAGTCAGAGGTTGGCTTGGAGTGGAAGATCGATGACAGCGGGGACGGAAAGACTTGAAGAATGAAACAGAGCTTGAGTTTGAGGATGACTGAAGGTTAACAGTAATAATGACGACTGTAATAGCCATATTAATGGAGTTTTCACTCTGCATTACTTTTCGAAGGACTTTACATGAATTCAGTTGTTTAAGCCACACTACAGCCTTGTAAGTCAGGCCCTGTTAACATCCCCATCACAGATCAGGATGCTGAGACATGGAAAGGTTAACTTACCAGCCTAAGATTATAGCTAGTTAACAGAAAGCAGAGTTTAAGGTTGGCCAGCTGCCCCATGGGACTGAGCTGGGAGCTTTACAGATCCGCTGTCTCAAAAAGTGTCTCTGAGGCAGCCTATTCTCTATAGGATGGATAAACAACAAGGTCCTGCTGTATAGCACAGGGAACTATATTCAGTGTCCTATGACAAATCATAATGGAAAAGAATATATATATAATATTTATTTATAACGGAGTCACTTTGCTGTACAGAAGAAATTAACACAACATTGTGAATCAACTGTATTTCAATAAATTTTTTTTAAAAAATTAGAGAAAACAAGGTGTCTCTGAAGGAAAGTGGGTTCTAAGCTATGGGAAGAACAAATGAATGAGAGACGAAAGTGCCCGGTCTGGCGTGTGAGGCAACCACGAAGAGGGTGGTGTGGCCGTACACTTCGGGATCTGGAGAGGGAGGAGAAAGCCTTGAACATCGTCCCTTGACGTTTCCTTTTTTCATCCTGGCAGTGGGGAGCTCCGCGAGCCTACGAAGCTTTTGAACGTGCTGTTCCTACAGGCCGGGCACTGAGCTAAGCCCTGGGCTTTCGCTGAACTCTGCGTGCCGAGGTGGAAGACAGCTTTATTGTTACTCACAAATGGAGTATTACGGATCCCTGGTTCTTTTTCGCTTTTCATTGCTTGATCCTGATATAACTTTTTATAACAGGAGCCATAGAAACACAAACTCAAAATATCTCAAGGCAGTAGAGGTAAAAATAGAATGTAATAGTAAAGCCAAGCAATCTTCGAAACAAATCTTGTAAAGCGAACCTGTCGGGTTTTGATGTCTTCATTCAGCACACTTGTCCTCACAGAGGTGCACTCAGATGTAAAACTGTGACAAAAGAACCCGATCCTTATTATTCTGTTAGTATTATGTCTCTCTCGCTCCTTCTTTTGCTCCATCAATTCTCAGCCCACCACAAGGATGAAGATAAGTCCTCCTGCAGGACATATGAGTTTACAGCTGTTCCAGTTTGGGGCACCCAGGAGGTAGAATTAGGCAAAGAAGCTGTGTGCGTATGTAGGGAATGACTTGCGGAGGAGAACTCAGGGAAAAACGTTACAAGAGCAGACAGAAAACAATCCTGTCTTGCTCTTCTTAGCCACTTGATTTTTATTGGTTCTCCTACTCCAGTCCAAATTTGGGGATTACTGAGATGAAAAAAAATCAGAAACCTGTTCATTCATTCCCTGGAACTTTCCCAACACCGTATATGAATTGTCCTGGGACAGCAGCCCATTCCGTGGTTTCAGTGCTAAAACATGTTGTCACTTTGAAAATCCGTATCTGACGTAGGAGGAAAAGTAGTGTGATATTTGATGGGATGGCAATGAGTATGTCATTAAACCTCCAGAAGAAGTTTATCAGTGATATCAGAAGTCACACCATAGACACTGACCTATTGTCAATATTTATGTAAAAGGAGAGTCATGCAGCAACACGGATGGACCTAGAGATTATCATACTAAGAGAAGTTAAGTCAGAAAGAGAAAGACAGATACCATATGTGTCACATGTTGAATCTAAAATATGACACAAAGGAATTTATCTATGAAACAGAAACAGACTCACAGACATAGAGAACAGACTTGTGGTTGCCAAGAGGTGGGGAGTGCGGGGGAGGGATGGATTGGGAGCTTGGGATTAGCAGGTGCAAACTATTATATATGGAATGGATAAACAACAAGGTCCTACTGCATAGCACAGGGAACTGTATTCAATATCCTGTGATAAACCATCATGGAAAAGAATACGAAAAAGAATATATATATGTATAACTGAATCATTTTGCTGTACACCAGAAATTAATACAACACTGTAAATCAACTATACTTCAATAAAATTTAAAAAAAGAAAAGAAAAAGAGAGTCAGAGTCTCCTTAGAAGCCTCTACTTTGTCCATCCTGATCTCAATAATTCTGCCCTCTTGGGTCAGACATGACTCAGACCAATATGCCTCTGGCCATTGATTCAGGGTTCTCTCTCCATTATTCAGGTAACGTAGATGTCATATATTTGATTGTGGTTATTACATAATCTCTTTTCAGATCTAAACCAATTTCTCTTTCACTACAAATAAAACTGGTGAAGCTCAATCATTTAGAATCATTGAACTTAAGAACTAGAAGGGATCTTCCGATCATATAATCCAACTCCTTGGTCTAACAGGTAACTGATGCCACGGCAAAGGGAAAGACACTTGTCCAAAGTCATAAAAAGTGGGAAACCTGATTCAGATCGTTGCATTTGATTCTGCTCAACATGCTGACTCAGCAAACTGTCCCCGTTAACTAGATTTTCCTTTCTTTCCTTGTTCCTTATATTTTTAAAGTCACATTGGCTTCTAAAAAAAAGAAGAGAATAAAACACACAAAGGAGTGGGTACTGGCCAAAATTTCAAAGACATGATTTCTGAAAAATAAGGGCATAAGGAACGAAGGGGGGAATTTTTTGTGTCTACTGCCTAAAATGCCATCCAGATAGGTTAACCATAATCTAATCACCTGCAATGTTTATCCTGGGTTATGGTAACAGTGAGTTTAAAGCTATTTGAATAACAAGATACTGGGGTTTTGTCAGCTCTAGCTCCATGATGTCTGTAATTTTCAATATATCTCATGATGGAAAAAATATAAGCAATCATTAAGCCTGTGATTGCTGCTAGTACAGTTTACTCAGATAGATACATAACTTATACCACGCCAAGCAGATAGCTGAGTAACTAGAGAGCAGTCACATGCGTATGGCTGTGTGAATGTCTAAACGGCATGGAGAACCTTTTGCGTGGTTTTCCTCTTCAGATGATTTTCTCATTATGACATTTTATACTTATTCTGGGCTTTGTTAGGTATGCATTTCAACAAGATCTGGGGGACAAGATAGGCAAAGAAAGTTCGGTCTATTAAAAAAAGAAGAACTGATTAAATTGTCGGTTGACTTTATTGGCAAAACGGTATTTCCATGAGAGGACTGTAAGCTGTTAGGGAATTACACCTCAGTTTATTGGTTAAAATAAAATTTTGAAAGTCAAGGTCAAAAGTCAACAAAGCCTTTGCACCTACCCAAATTATTGGCCAGCTTTATTATTGAAGGTGGCCCATGATGTGCTCGGCATTTAACATATATAGATATATGTACATGTATAACTGATTAACTTTGCTGTACACCTGAAACTAACACAACATTGTAAATCAACTATGGTCCAATATAAAATAAAAACATTTTAAAAACATATATTGTCTGTGGTGGGATGAACTGGGAGATTGGGATTGACATGTATACACTGATGTGTATAAAGTGCATGACTAATAAGAGCCTGCTGTATAAAAAAATAAATTAAAAATTCAAAAATTCAAAAACAAACAAAAAACCATATATTGTCTGTAATCCTCATGAAAATCCTGTAAGAAAGGTATTTTAAACCCAGTTTCCAGTTGAGGAAACCAAAGCTCAGAACTATCCTATGACCAGAGCCAACAATTTCAGAATCTACACTCAAATTCAGAAATGTCTGGCTCCAAAGTCCAAGCTACATCCTTGAAATGTGCTGCCCTCATATTGTCTATAAAATACCCAAGCACCATTAAGGAAGGACTGGATTGAAATGACTTCAGGTGAAGCAGCTATGCTTTAATATCCTAATAATATTCTACAATATCCTAATATTATCCTCCCTTATAAACATTTATTTTGGGCTTCCCTGGTGGCGCAGTGGTTGAGAGTCCGCCTGCCGATGCAGGGGACGCGGGTTCGTGCCCCGGTCCGGGAAGATCCCACGTGCCGCGGAGCGGCTGGGCCTGTGAGCCATGGCCGCTGAGCCTGCGCGTCCAGAGCCTGGGCTCCGCAACGGGAGGGGCCACAGCAGTGAGAGGCCCGCGTACCGCAAAAAAAAAAAAAAAAAAAAAAAAAAAAATTTATTTTGGAGAAAGGAGGAACCACTGTTATTTACTGACTGCCTAAAATTATCCTGAGGTAAATATTATGTAAATAAGTTCAATACGCAAGGAAGCTCAGTCTCAGAAAAGTTACCATCTCCTCTAGGATCGCCAGAACTCTTCAAGGAACAGAAACCAGGATTTAAATCCCACCACGTCTGCCTTACAGCCTATGCAGTAACTATTGAATTTTAAGCCTCAAAATCTAGCATCAAAATAAAACCCACTTCTTTCGGTAGGGGTGGGGACTCCACTCCCAGCTCCACCAAATGGCCCACCTAGTTAACTTCTCCGAGCCTCATCTCTTTGATATAGTTTGATGTCCACAACGTACAAAGCCCTGTGCTTAGTGTCTTAGATTCTTCAGATTCTCTGACAATTACATGAAATGAATGTAAAGTGCTCAACATAACGCCGAATATACAGTAAGCCCTCAAATATCTATTATCACTTATTAATTCTGATGTTTATTTATTGTTATTATGATTATTATTTTGCAGGTCATACTCTCTGAGCCTTAGTTTCCTATATGCAAAATAAGGACTCTTACTTGGCAGCATTATTGAGAGATTAAAGGCAATGTACTAAAATACCGATCACAGTCGGTATATAGCCATATAGCCAGGGCTTAATGAATGATTAGCTACTAGTAATCTGTCATAAATACTATATTATGGGATAACAGAGTCTGCTCAGCCAGGCTTCACAAAGAACTGAAAATCCTAAGATTTTCAGGAAATATGCTCTTAACAATAAGTGCCTTACGTAATGGAGTACACCAGCTCAAATGGGGCCAAATACTTCCTGAAATCTTTTATTTCCCCTGTCTGCAAGGGTCACAACTACTCTGTCATACTTTGGTTATCTGTCACCTGTCGAAGGACATCTTGGATCCTTCCAGGTTTTGGATATAGTGAATAAAGCTGCTGTATATATTTTCTTGTCTACTTTTAATATTCAAATTTATTTAAATTAAAAAAAAAAGCTAGGTCACCCATTTCTCCCACCACCCCCACCCCTGCCCTCTGGCAACCGACGATCTGTTCTCTGTATCTATAAGCTTCCTTATTTATTTGTTTATTTATTTAGATTCTACATATAAGAAGATCACATAGTATTTATTTTCTAAATAAGAAGGGACTTATTTTAAACCACATTTTTGTCATGAAATACTTCCAAAAATGCCTAATATATGCATTGACTTGAGTAAAAAGATATAGATGTTTTGGGAAATGGAGACAAAACAATGATTAAAACATTGCCTCTTGACCTCAGAGAGTTTAAAATTCGGTAGGAGAACCGAAGAAAGTGATCAAAACCACCATGGTAGGCAATGTTTGACTAGGGTCGCATGAGAGGAATAAACCAAGTGTAGATCCATTTCAGAGGAAAGACCAGTCTCAGAGGGAGTGACCAAAGTCTGCTTCCCAAGGGTGGCCTCTGAGGTAGTCCTTGAAAAATGGATTTTGACAAGACGTTCCAAGTCGATGGACGGGCATAGGTCACCAAGGGTTAAGAGGGAAGCAGTGACTGGGCCAAAGGAGCTTCAGTATGTTGTGCGTGTAAGAAAATAGTGCCGCACGACATTGGAAAGATCGTGTATGGCCGTCAAAACTCTCTACTGCCAGGCTAAAAAGTATGGCCATCACCGTAGGTCTTTTCTGTACATAACTATTCAATAATTCCTACCCTTTCTGAAAAAGCTGATGATAGATCCACTGTCAGGGCCTTGCTAGAAAGGCCTGTTCATCCATCCACTCATTCACCCATCCATTCATTCATTCATTCATCAAAGATGCCCATTCTATGCCAGGTACTGGATAAGATAAAGCATCAGCCTTGTTTTCTCATCCCATTTTGTTACACACAACTTCCGAAATATAGTTCTTTGTCAAATAAACCAAACACCAGATTTCAATTAATGGGTATTTCTAAAAGTCCAGACAAATAAGAGAAGAAAATGATACTTGCCTTTTATATTAATTGTACTCATCGAATAAAGATGCTCCACAGTTCTTTAACATAAATACACATATGCTTATAGCAGTATGAAAAAATTCAATTGGAAAATTTAAATTAGGCACATTTCGAATTTAATGCCTTATTATCTTTGCCATAGCATGTGCAGACAGTTATCTAATAAGTAAAATATGTAGAACAAGGAAGAGGAGCCCTGCCCCAAGGGAATTTATAATACATTCTAATGTATTCTAATAGTGTGTGAAATATACATCTAAAGTCAGAATTTGTCAAAATTTTTTAACTGGGACATGCTGATAACTATGTCTAAGTATGCATCTAAAATATTCCTGCCATAGGAAAAATGTCTTATTCTGTATTTAAAAGCTTCCTTATGTTCTGCTAGAAAAATAATTAATAGGCCTATCCCTAGAAATATTTTGAGAAAATAATGTGGGATAGCCCTCTTGAGTTTATTTACTGCACTGTGTTTCTTGCCCTGTAATATCATTAGTTATGCAGGTGGTAAAATTATGCATAGTATTTATTTTTAAAGCTGTGTGTTTTCTTTTTTGTTGAAAGACATAGCTAATGAAGTAAATTTAAATTTCAGACCGCAACCTTTATGATGAGAATGACACTGCTCTAGCAGTCAGGGGCCTGAGTTCTGGTTTTAGCTCTACATGACCATAGGTGAACATAGCCTCTGAGACCACACCTTTATAAAAAAGAGATGATGAGTTTTGGATTAACAGATACACACTACTGTATATAAAATAGGTAAACGGCATAGACCTACTGTATAGCACAGGGAACTATATTCAATATCTTGGAATAAGCTATAATGGAAAAGAATCTGAAAAAGAATACATATACATGTATATGTACATATGTATATATATGGATGTATAACTGAATCACTTTGCTGTACACCTGAAACTAATACAACATTGTAAATCAACTATACTTCAATAAATATTTTTTTTAAGGAGATGGCATCAGCATAAAATGATGGCTGTTTCATAAAGGTGGTAGTTCCATAAACTCTAATGCTGATAGGGAGGGGCCAGGTTGGTACCAGGTAGGTGAAAGCATATGGAGTAGTGGGATCCATAAGTGAACTGGGGAAAACAGGCCCCATCTAAATGCATTCAAGTTCTAATAACACAGACCAAGACACAAAGAAAGAAACGTGATATGTGCGGCCCACATACAGCAGCCGGTGAGCAAAATCTGCATTGGATGAGTGCAAGGGTAAGTTCCAGGTCAAAACCGGGGGGCCTATGATGTTGAGGTCCCCAAAGAACTCTGCCCTCTTCAAGCCCTCACTGCTCTCTCTAACATCCCAGAGGAATTCAGCAGCTCTGGCAGAAGCTGCAGATGACGAGTTCCAGAAGTTCTTCAACTTCACAGCATTTCAAAAACTTGTGGAGTTATACAGTTCTACCTTCACCCGATAGCTAGAACACAATGTGAGAAAGACAATAATTCTGACACTAAGATATAAACTCTGAAGTACTTAAACTTTCTCTCTCCAACATAATTTTTTCAACTACCAAAACATATTCTTTGTCATTCCTCTAAAGGCAAAATCTTTAGTTTGAAAGGTATGTGCTATTTGCCAATGACCTCAGAGAAAGTTAGTTTTATAAAATTGAATGACATACTGAATTATTTTTTGGTTACCAACACCTTCTGGCTTTGGAACTCGATTCCCAAATAGCTTAGTGGATCTGCCCCAGTGTCAGATTACCCAAAGAGAGGCTAAGAAATGTGCTTGTGCAGCAGCAAAGGTTTTTTTGGAAAGAAGCTGATATTTGAAGTTTTCAAAAAAGAACAAAAAAATTAAGTACTCTTTGTTGAATAAAATCAGAACTTCATTGATCTCTAACACTATCTTGCAGTTTGGTATTGCTTTTATTTCTAATTACCTTTAGGTAGGAGATGAAGAGGTGAACGTCCTTTTTAATGCCCGGCAGGATTTTCTAAAGGTCTTAACCTGCCCTGGGTCTGAGCATTTGGATGAATAGAGAAGTCAAATAAGCAGATGATGGTATGGAAAAAATCTCAATCAAGGACACTGTGATTTTAAGTAAAGAAAGTTGGGACTTAAACTACATAAGCTTTTAAGCTTTTCTGTAATATTCATACTAAAACAGTATAAACTGTTTTTGTTTTCAAGAGAGTGGATTAGAAACGTGGATGGTTTACCAAATGAATTCATGGATTTTCCACATAGTTATAGCTTGCTTTTGGTTTAAAACTTCCACCAGAAATACAATGATGTAATTTGAACAACAAATAGTTTTATTTACTCCATAGACTGCTCTTGATGTAGTATCTTACTTAGGGAATTTACTTCTGCCTTCCTTATTTCACTGACGAGCACCAAACACCTTAAGGATCTCCCCATTCTTGATGAAATTGTTAATTGTGGTTAACAATGAAAATGCTTTTGTATAAGTGGTATTTGATAAACTTAGGAGTACAAAAAGAAAAAAGGAGATATTAGGGTTTTACTAAATATTCAAAGGGTTAAAAAAAAATTCAAAAATCTCCAACAGGCAGCCTCTAAGTTCTTTCCTGAAGAAAAAAGATAGATCCCCCTAAGGGAAAAGAGTCAGACTTGGATCTATTTGAGTAAGCAGCTGCAGATCAAGGCTAAAAAGGATAAAACGAACAATGCAGGGTAAAGGCTATGACTAGGCTCATGATAAGCCTCGTAAACCATGCAGCAGGAGACCCTGACAGCTTCCTCCCCGTGGATACTGTTTCAGTCATAATACACCAAAGTACTAAAGGGATTTTTGTTTTGCTTTTTGTTTGTTTTGTTTTGTTGTTTGTATCACATCAAGTTTATTTTTTTTATTGGAGTATAATTGCTCTACAGTGTTGTGTTAGTTTCTGCTGTACAACAAAGTGAATCAGTTATATGTATACCTATATCCCCTCCCTCTTGGACCTCCCTCCCCCTCTCCCCCGCCATCTAGGTCATCACAGAGCACTGAGCTGAGCTCCCTGTGCTATACCGCAGGTTCCCACTAGCTATCTATTTTACACATGGTAGTGTATTTATGTCAAACCTAATCTCCCAGTTCGTCCCACCCTCCCCTTCCCCGTCGTGATACCTACAGAGCA
Organism: Physeter macrocephalus; assembly: GCF_002837175.3. Classification (NCBI taxonomy): domain Eukaryota; kingdom Metazoa; phylum Chordata; class Mammalia; order Artiodactyla; family Physeteridae; genus Physeter; species Physeter macrocephalus. Next base: position 15,742,835 of record NC_041217.1, read on the forward strand.
CTAGATGATGATAATAAAAATGACACGTAACTAATGTTGAAGAATGATATCATTTATATATTATTTCATTTAGTCTTTATAGCAATTCTGTAAAAGGATATTTGGCCACAATTTAAAGATGGATGCGTTCACAGCCACCAAGACTGTATAGCTTAGGAGTGGTCAAGCCAAATCTGAACCCACACACAAGCTTTCTGGTATAAGGACCTGTGCAACTGGACCCTGTGTTTCTTTAAATACCTTGGTCAGATTTTGTGCTGAGAGGCCACAGAATTGGCATTTTGTCGCTCTCCCTGTCTCCCATTCCTTTGGACTTTGGAAGCTGACTGTGTAGGGAAGCACAAGGGAACATTTTGGTTCCTTTCGAGATGGTGATTTACCCCATGTCACACATCTGCGGCAGGGGCCACAGTTTAGGCTGCATGAGAGCACGGCTCATGTCATGGGTGTGAACGCACATGATGTTCCATTACACAGTGTGGTCGGAGGTTATGAATTGCGAAAGCAACATGAAATCCTACACTCAGGTCTCCTCTGTACATCAGTCATGCTGTGCCATCATCCTATTACTCTCTCACTTTATGAATGAAAATCTTCGCTGCTAAACCCTCCAAATCCATCTCTTTTTTTCTCCTTCATGTGGAGTACCGGGCACTCTCCTAAAGGCACTGTCATGTTTCAAAGCCACTGTCAGTAAATGAAGCCTCCGAAGTAACGTGAAAAATGCTGGTAGTATATTAATGAAAAGGGCTAGAATGCGGCACTAAATCCACACTCTGACTGAAGGTGTATGAAAACTGTGAATACATGTGAATGAGATCTACAAAGAAATGTGGAAACAATTAAGGTCATGGGACAGTGAATGATTTCTCTACTTTGGTTTTTAATTGTTGTTGAAAATGTTATTGTACCATAGTAAAGATGTGAATGCAGAAATATTGCCTCATTTACAGTTTGCCCTCTGCCATCTGTTGTTCATTTACTTATTGTGTAACAAGCATGTTTTCAGGGTCCCAAGATCAGTCGCCTCTCCGTTTTTCCACCCTTCCTGTGTGAATCCGTCCACCCCATCCCTTTAATTACTTTGTAAAATGTTAGTGGTCTTTGTTTCTAGCTCTTGAGCCCTGCAGCCCTATAATCAGTGGCCTAGTGGCTAACACGACTCGAATGTCTCATAAGCACCTCACCTGTAAACATCACCACCCTCTCCCCACACCTGTCCCTTTTCCTGGGGTCCTCAGGCTGGTGAACCCCACCATGCTCCTCTGATTGCCCAAACCTGACACCATGGAGCCTATCCTATATAAATAAAATGTCATCTCTCTTTAAAAAAATATCAACCTCAACTTATCCCACTGTCACTGTCAGAAATAAGGCTACTCTCACCTCCCACCAACGCCACTCGAAAGGCCCAATCTCACCTTCATTCTCTCCAAGGAAGCCAGAGTGATCATTTTAAAACAGGGAGCCCTTCCTGCCACTCTTCTATGTAAATCCCTGTAATAGCTCCTTGTTGCTCTTAGGATTAAGGTCAAACTGCTTAATATGTTTGATAAGGTTCTTTTTGACATGGCCTAAGCCTACATTTAGACTCCTTTCTCACTGCTATCACCTCTCCTTTCCCTACCAACCTTACTAATAACTACAACAAACCCTAATAACCACAATCACTGGGTTACAGTTCTCCAATAATACTCTCTCCTTTTGGCAACAGGGCAACCTCTCTGCACCCCACTCCAGCACCAATTTCCCCTGTCTAATCCCATTGTCTCTCCTTTAGGACTTTTCCAGCCTCCAAAGGCCGACTTAGATGCACCTCCGCTGATGCGCTCAGGACCCTGGGCCTCTCCTCATCCTAGCACTTACCACACTCTGTTATAATTGCCTTGTTCTGGGTCTACGGTTCCTCACTGTACTTCAGACTCTTTGAGGGTTGTGACTGTGTCTTATTTATCACTGTGTATCCCTGGTGCAGTCCCCCAGACAGTTTATTATAGCATAAATAAATGCTAAAGGTCAAGATCTATTCAAACATCCAATGGATTCCCATAGACAATATTTAGATACATTTATATTATACATATTTAGATATACATAATATAGGACCCCCTTAAATATGTTAGTAGTGAGAGGTTCTATAGAGTTTAGGAGGTAAAGGAACATTCCACGACTTCCAAAAAGATGTTACGAGAGAAGGGGGCAAATTCTCCAAATCCTGCTGAAGTTAAAGGAGAAAGGGTGACAGTCATGGATGTTATTGAGGGATGAGAGGCAGTACTAGGAGCCTGGCCAGCTGGGCAATGAGAAACCACGTAACGTTCTTACACTAAGTGATATAAACTCAAACTAGACTGTGATGAGTTAAAAATGTATACTGTAATCCCTAGAACTACTACTAAAAAAATATCAAGAGGCATAGCTAAAACGTCAACAGAGGTGATAGAATGGAATACTAAAATGTATTCAATTAACCAAAAAGAAGATAGGAAGGAGGAACAAAAACATACAGAAGTGATAGAAAAAAAAAAAACACAGCAAGATGTAGGCTTAAAACCAACCATATCAGTGATTACATGTAAAATAAACAAATCAAACATTTCAATTAAAGGGAAAGATTATTATATTGAATTAAAAAAAAAACCAAGACCCAATTATATACTGTTTATAAGAGATTCACTTTACTTTTTTTTTTTAATTTTTAATTTTTTTTTTGGCTGTGCCATGTGGCTTGCGGGATCTTAGTTCCTTGACCAGGGACGGAACCCAGGCCCAGGTAAGTGAAAGCACCAAGTCCTGACTACTGGATCACCAAGGAAGTCCCAAGAGATTCACTTTAAATATAAATACACACACACAAGTTGAAAGTAAAAATACGGAAAAAGATATCCATGCAAACACTAATCCTAAGAAAGCTAGGGTGGCTCTATCGACTCAGATAAAGAAGACTTAAAGACAAGGAGAATTACTAGAGATGATTAGGGTCATTTCATTCACACCAGTTGGACAGAGCTTGTTCTGAAGAGATGAAGGCGGAGATAAAAACTTAGAACATAAAAGAGGGCACCTCTAGGCATTTGTAATATAGGTTTGTCTCCATACCCAGTCATCTCTTAACCTCCTGAAGTGCATCCATCACTGTTTTGGATTTATCCTCCTCTTTTCCCAGCCAGGTACCACCGGCATGACCTATGGGAAGGGGCATAATTCACCAGCATGGCTTGCCCACACAGGCTGTAATCAGCAGTGATGTATTTTGTGACAGTTCTGTATAAAAGATGACTAACATAAATAAAACGCGTTGTATATTATGGGGTAATAGATACCACAGATATACTCCCCTAGCAGAGAGGATCCAGGACTTAAGTCTGTGAGAGACAGCATTCCAAGGGAAAGTTAACATTCTGCCTGGCAGCTCACCCCATCACCCAGTGTCATCCAAGCAGTCCAGCTACGTGAAGACCTTCTCCACAAGAGGCAACGAGGACTTTCTACAGATATTTATGACCTCAAATCAAGCACCCAGAGTGTGATTTTAGTTATCATTCAACACATTTTGTCATAGAGGCTTTTCTTTTTAATAGGATACAGAGGACTGAACACAATTGAGAAGAGCCAGCAAGGTCTTGCATAAAGGACAACAGTACTGGAGTCAAGTTAACGCCTGAATTCTGACCCCACAGCTGATTAAATTATGCTACTATTAGATAATCATGGAAACAGTTTATTAATATTTAAAATGGGGATCTGTCATATTCATTTCTAAAGTCTCAATATCTAACATGATGAAGTGGACCTATTGAAAATAGTTTACATCCTCTCTCTCCTCTCTGTCTCTCTCTCTCTCTTTTTCACACACACACACACACACACACACACACCTTTGCTCTTGTGAATGCCCAGACAGAAATGTTTCCCTGAGATCTCTAACTGTGGAACGATACATGGACTTTCTTTATGATTATGATTATTTTTATTATTGGAGTAGAGTTGATTTACAAGGTTGTGTTAGTTTCAGGTGTACAGCAAAGTGATTCACATATATATATATTCACACATGTATACATGTTTTTCAGATTCTTTTCCCATATAGGTTATTATAAAATATTGAATATAGTACCCTGTCCCATACAGTAGGTCCTTGTTGGTTATCTATTTTATACATAGTAGTGGGTATATGTGAATCACAAACTCCTAGTTTAACCCTCCCTGCTTCACCCAATACATGAACTCTCTATTCCATGATCCCTCCTGTGCTGGCTTAGGAACCAAACCAGGGCGTCTTTCAACAGTCAAGTCCAGAGTTGCCCGCTGCCTTAAATTTGAACAATAACTGCCTTCACCCACCTGGTACCTGTCACTGCAAATTAATTCTCAAACGAGCAACACACTGGGATTCATATTAATGAGTAAGAATCTAGGCACCATTCAGGGAATCTGGTCTCAGATCTGTGGAAATTATAAAACTGACACAACAGAGGAACTCGTTGGAGGTGGTCAGAGCTCGGCTCCTTGAGAAATAGATTTTGGGATCTGTGTTCCAGAGGGCTCGTAGGAGGTGCTCTTAGGAGCCATGGGGGTGCAGGAAGTAGAGTGGGGAGAGAGAGGAGGGGAAGTGAGACAATGTGGATCCCACAAGAATTACTGGCTCAAAAAGCCCTTCAGAGTTGTCTCTATTGCAGGTGAGGGAGCCAGGCCTTTGGACCTCTGCACACACAAATCATGGAGCCCTGGGAGAGTGATTTCCTGACCAAGGAGTACTTACCAGGCCACAGGCTGTAGACACACAGGAGGAGCTTGCCTTTGGCTGAAACATATGGCACACCTACTGAAAAATTTAATACTTGGAATAAAAAGAATAAATCTTCCTCTGCTTTAAGGGACATCTACATGGGATTAAAACCTTAAGGAAGAAAAAGCTAACCTCATTGTTCTAAAAGGAGGAAATATCGACAACAGAGGCTCATTACTCAATCCTGATAAACACACTGGAGTTAAAAGAGAATGTTAAAAAAAAAGAGAGAGAGAGAGAAGCATGAAGAAACAGTTCTGCAGCCTGTCAAATGAAAATCATATTCACAGAAAGATGGACAAAATAAAAAGGCAGAGGGCTATGTACCAGAAGAAGAAACAAGATAAACCCCAGAAAAACAACTAAATGAAGTGGAGGTAGGCAACCTTCCAGAAAAAGAAT
>NC_041217.1:15748763-15749364 GCF_002837175.3 Physeter macrocephalus
AAAAAACAAACCCAAAACAATTAAGAAAATGGTAATAGGAACATATATATCCATTGTAACCTTAAACGTGAATGGATTAAATGTTCCAACCAAAACACAGGCTTGCTGAAAGGATACAAAAACAAGACTCATCTATATACTGCTTACAAGAGACCCACTTCAGACCTAGGGACACATACAGACTGAAAGTAAGGGGATGGAACAAGATATTCCATGCAAATGGAAATCAAAAGAAAGCTGGAGTAGCAAAACTCATGTCAGATAAAATAGATTGAAAATAAAATTCTTTAAAATAAAGAATGTTACAAGAGACAAGGAAGGACACTATATAATGATCAAAGGATCACTCCAAGAAAAAGATATAACAATTATAAATATATATGTGCCCAACATAGGAGCACCTCAATAAATAACGCAACTGCTAACAGCTATAAAAGAGGAAATCGACAGTAACACAGTAAGAGTGGGGGACTTTAACAACTCCCTTACACCAGTGGACAGATTATCCAGACAGAAAATTAATATGGAAACACAAGCTTTAAATGACACAATACACCAGATAGGTTTAATTGATATTTATAGGACATTCCATCCAAAAAGA
>NC_041217.1:15750737-15751232 GCF_002837175.3 Physeter macrocephalus
TAAACAGTTACAGAGAGCTAACACCCAGCCTTCTCAAACTCTTCCAAAAACTTGCAGAGGAAGGAACACTCTCAAACTCATTCTACGAGGCCACCATCACCCTGATACCAAAACCAGACAGAGATGTCACAAAAAAAGAAAATTACAGACCAATATCACTGATGAATATAGATGCAAAAATCCTCAACAAAATACTAGCAAACAAAATCCAGCAGCACATTAAAAGGACCATACACCATGATCAAGTGGGATTTATCCCAGGGATGCAACGATTCTTCAATATATGGAAATCAATCAGTGTGAGACACCATATTAACAAATGGAAGAATAAAAATCACATGATCATCTCGATAGATGCAGAAAGAGCTTTTGAAAAAATTCAATACCCATTTATGATGAAAACTCTCCAGAAAGTGGGCATAGAGGGAACCTACATCCACATAATAATGGCCATATACCACAAACCCACAGCAAACATCATTCTCAATGGTGAAA
>NC_041217.1:15751770-15752197 GCF_002837175.3 Physeter macrocephalus
GGCACATGAAAATCTGCTCAACATCACTAATTATTAGAGAAATGAAAATCGAAACTACAATGAGGTATTACCTCACACCAGTTAGAATGGGCGTCATCAGAAAATGTACAAACAATAAATGCTGGAGAAGGTGTGGAGAAAAGGGAACCCTCTTGCACTGTTGGTGGGAATGTAGATTGATACAGCCACTATGGAGAACAGTATGGAAGTTCCTTAAAAAACTAAAAATAGAACTACCAGATGACCCAGCAATCCCACTACTGGGCATATACCCAGAGAAAACCACAGTTGAAAAAGACACATGCACCCCAATGCTCATGGCAGCATTATTTACAATAGCCAGGTCATGGAAGCAACCTAAATGCCCATCAACAGATGAATGGATAAAGTAAATGTGGTCCATATATGTATACAATGAAATATTACT
>NC_041217.1:15752615-15773516 GCF_002837175.3 Physeter macrocephalus
AGTGAAGCAGCAATATTAATCTGTGAATTGATGGGCCTTCTCCTCAAGGTCACCCTGCTCAACTCTAACATAACACTAAACAATGCCAGAATACAAACCTGAACTGTGAAGAAATCTCTTTTTTAGTACTTATTCAAATGGTATTTGTATCTCTGTTATCATAAGGAGACTTAAGCTTTATGTATGTATAAACTTCTAGGGCAAAACATTTACCCAATTCATCTTCAAATGACTTCCACTATCAGGGATTCCCAGGTGGTCCAGTGGTTAGGGCTCCGAGCTTCCACTGCGGGGGGCATGGGTTCGATCCCTGGTTGGGAACTAAGATCCCTCATGCCACGCAGTGCAGCTTGAAAACAAACAAAAAAGGACTTCCACTGTCTTTAAAAAGCACTTTTGGTTACACTTACTTTTTGAACCATAATGGATTTAGAGTTATCTTAATACATCTTTCTAACAATCTAAGTCACAAATGTTAAGATAATTAGAAGTACCTTTGAGGTCAGAAAAAGGGAGATAAGATTCATCTGGGAAGATGTTAGAAGAACATTGTAATAAAGGGTTAGGATTCAGTATTTGGGGAATGACCTTGGCCTACTGGCTTATCCCTCCTGAGACTCAGTACTTTCACCTGTACAAAGGGCACAATATGCACCAGTGGGTGATGTTAAAGATCAAATGAGATGCCAGATATAAAGTCACTAGCGCCCAACATATTATACGCACCAAGCATAGAACAAAGTTAGTTTCTTCTGCTTTGTCTCCTTCTATATAAACTCACTGAGAAATTTTCTAAGAACATGAGGCTTCAATTTTTTTAAGAAAGTGATATATGATGTTTCCATAGTTCACATCTACAGCAAAAATTTTAAAAGTGTATCAAGAGGGCAAGTGCAAAGAAACTGTGGCTCGTGCTATAGCCGTTGATTAAATCTTAATACACCTTGACAGTTTTAATTTTTATATAAATACCACCAGGGCCGATCATTCACATTATGGATTTCAAGCTTAACAAATGTAATTTAAAAACAACAAAGCTACTTTTAAAGGAGTGCTGTCAAAGCCCTGACATTTGCAAAATTGAAAATGCTCCATGTATAGATTTGAAATGGAAAACCTGGCAATTCTCCTCTCTACCTGACAGAAGTTATCAGGATGGACCCTGGGAATGCCTGGACATTTTTTACGTTGACTTATTGATAGGTTGGGACAATTTCTCATGAAACCATATATATTTAGATATAGCATAAGAGCTAGTAATTGCTGGGATTTGCTCAGTGCTTATTGAATCAGGCTCTGTGCGTAAATTCTCTAATTGTCACAGAAAAGCTATGGGTCCATTATTATGATTATCTTCATTTTGCCAAAGACAAAACTAGTGCAGAGAAAAATCTGGAGGCCCTTATTCCAGATTGCTCTCCCCTTATCTATATTATCTCTATAATATAACAAACCACATAGTGGGAGTGGGGTTTACAGAAGAGAAAACAGAGGTTCAGAGAGGAGAAGGGATGTGCAAGGTCCTACAGCTAGTTAGTGACAAGGCAACGACTGGGACTCAATACCCAGACTCATGTTCTTCCTCATAACCTTAAGTTATTTCTGGATTGTGGCTCCAGCACAAGAGGTTAGAATGTATTCAGCAAAACAAAGCTTTATGTTCATGACACAGAACCAAGTATCATGACTATTGTGACTCATAGGTTTATCAACAATACACATAGGTCCCATATCGTTCTACTTCAGTACTAAATTCAACTAGTAAATTTCAAAATAAATAATTTTGTGATGCAGTCTCAAACTGCTAGCTATGCACTTATTATTTTAACCAAATTCAAAATAATAACCAATATTATTGTCTTATCAAGAGTTACCATATGATCCTGCAATCCCATTCCTGGACATACATCTGGAGAAAACTCTAATTCAAAAAGATATATGTACCCCAGTGTTCATAGCAGCACTATTTTCAATAACCAAGACACGGTAACAACCTAAATGTCCATCAACAGATGAATGGGTAAAGAAGATGTGGTACATATATACAATGGAATATTACTCAGCCATAAAAAAGAATGAAATAATGCCATTTGCGGCAACATGGATGGACCTAAGTGTTTATTGTACTAAGAGAAGTAAGTCAGACAAAGACAGATATCATATGATATCACTTATATGTGGAATCTACAAAATGATACGAATGAACTTATATACAAAACAGAAAGAGACTCACAGACATATAAAATAAACTTAGGGTTACTAAAGGGGAAAGCGGGGGAAAATTAGGGGTTTGGGATGAACATATACACACTACTATATATAAAATAGATAACTAACAAGGACCTACTGTATAGCACAGGGAACTATACTCAATATTTTGTAATAACCTATAAGGGAAAATAATCTGAAAAAGAATAAAACTGAATCACTATGCTGTACATCTGAAACTAACATGGCATTGTAAATCAACTATACTTCAATTAAAAGAAAAAAGATCTGAAAAAAAAGCAAATACAAAATACACCTGGTTCGTGGGTAATAAGTCTATAGAAAAGGACAGTATATTACTATTTTAACTTCTCCACTATTTGCATAACGTATTCATTCTTTCATTCAAATATTCATTAAATACCTACGATGTGACAGACACTGTGCTCAGCACTAGGGATACATGCCTGAATAGCAAAAAAAAAAAAAAAAAACTCTTGCTTCAATCTTTGCTGGAGAGTAAGACCATAGAGAAATCAGGGTAAATTTATTTAGTTGTTGCTGTTTTTATTTTAAGAGAAGTAATAAAAACAGTAGATAATAAATATTATGTTTGCAAGCTTCTTTATATAGCATTCAAATTTTTCTTATTTCTCTTATTTTCTTATGTTCAACAATGAGTTTTAACACGTTACCATATGCAGAAGTCCACCAGCAAATCAGTTAACATTTATTTAATGTCTTCTGCATCCCAAACACTAAACAAAACATATTGTCACAGTTCCAAAGAGCTTATATTTTAGTGGGCTAATCAATGCAAGCAAAAAGAGTCAGGCAACATACATACCACTCCTGGTGCCCTAATGCAGGGGAGACCAACTTTGCAGGTACAAATACCCCTCTCTTTACTTCCGTCTCTGCGTGGTTGTCTCAGAAAGCCAGGCATGTAACCAGGTAAGAGAGAAATAAATCATAGGGAAGTGGCAAGCCCAACTTTCTAGCTCATTTCCAGACAATTCCTGGGAATCGTGAATGTGCAAAGTAAGAACCAGACTGGCCGGATTCATATTTATGTCCTGCACAGGGGTATACAGACATGCCGTGTGCAAATGCTGGCAATTTCAAGGTGACAAACCTCTGATTGAGAAGTCTGGAGGTCGATAAGTCTCATTTGGGGTCACCTGGCCTGGCTGTCACCTTGGCTGACAAAGAGGAACTTTTTAGAAAATAAACCCCAATAAGCTTTGAACAGCTAGGCCTCCATTTCCAAAATAATTATGACAACGCGCCACATCTTCCAGCTTAAAAAAAGAAACTGATTTCACATTTCTTTCTGTTAGGAGCAAGTCTCATGTGAGTAAATGGTTACAGCCCCGATTACAAAGGTCTGGGTTTCAAGACAGACACAAGAGCACTTAAATATAATAGAGCTGGTAGATGCCTTTTAAATCCCTTTTCTTTTTGGTCAGAGAGACAGATTTGCACTTGTTACAGGATGACTGAGTAAGTCACTCATGGCATTGCCACTTGGAGTAATGGCACGATTCTTTCCTTCTTGGGGTATTAAGTATTTTCTCTCTGCCTCTGTCTTTCCCTGTATATATTAATATCTAATTTTCATGTTGGAGATCAAAATGCAGGCAAGCATTTTCTGCTATTGCACTGGGAAGACAGAGAACGTTTTAGAAACTCTAGAGGAATTCAAGCCTCAATCATGTTCTAACTTATCGATTTATGTGAATCAATATGCATTTTTGCAAACTATCTTTCAGCTTTCTTTTTTTTGTTAAGTTTCGCACTTAGAAGCAGAATTAGGCTATTTTCATTAGAAAGAGCTTCTAATTAACTAGTTCTTTATTGCAAAGAATACAAATTCTGCTCTCAAGAATGCTATAACATTTTGTCAATAGTCCAGAACAGGGCAAATGATCCTCATTAATGAAAGCCCAGTGTGGGTCTGAGATCTCCGTTTGATTCCTTTTATCAAAGTATGGGATCCTCGGCAAAAAATAGCTTTACAGTAATCATTTTCTACTGCACAAACAAATAAAACAAGAGTTCCAGAGAAGGTGACAAGAAATGTGTGGTGGAAAATAAAAAATATCCCTCGTCAGTTTTAACAGGTATTCAATTTTTTGGACCAATGAGAAATTGGGAGGAAATATTTTCTCATTCTTTGTTTCTCGTTGTCTTAAAAAAAAATCTACTCAGATGTCCCCTGTTGATTATAAATAATCTCATGTATAGATATCAGAAAGTGGAATAAAGAAGGAATGAAATAACTCCAATCTTACATTTCTCCTAAGAATTGAGGGCATCTCAGAATCTCCCGGGGAGCTGGGGTTTGAGGGAGTTAGGGGATGGGCTTGTGTAGTTCAAAAATGCTTTTCAGGTGATTCTAATGCAGCTTCTGGTTGAGAATTTAGAATTTATTACCTGGGTTTGCCTGATCGTATGTCTCAATATTATGAATGGCTCCAATCTCTATTCCCTTAGAACAATACATCCACTAGGAGAGGCCCTCTGCAGAGTGACTGTATCTGAGGAAGTAGGGCTAATTAACTACTGTGTGTGTGTGTGTGTGTGTGTGTGTGTGTGTGTGTGTGTAGTATTATTAGTAATTGTGCAGCTAACAAAGTAGCATAGCTTTTATGAACATCCTCATGTATGTTTTTTTGTTTGTTTGTTTGGTTGTTGTTTGTTTTTTGTGATATTGATATTTATTGACATCAATACAAAGCAAGGGAAGACTAAAAGTTGATAGCTAACAGGAACAACTATTGGTGCAATTTCTTTCCTAGAGAAGGTATGCACTCAGATCATGAGACCTTAAATAAAGACTGGATTGTCAAGAACCAAATAAGGGTTAAATTTTACCTATTAATATAAAAATTGCTAAAGGCAAAAGCAGAGGTTTAGAAATATTATTTATGCTAAATCACATAAACAAAGCAAAAAATTAAAACTCGTCTTAATCCTAACACTTTAGCACATAGGATATACACATACACACACGTACACAACACATATGGGGATGTTTGTAAAAGCTATGCTGCTTCATTAGCTGCACAGTTCTTAATATGAATGTACTTAACAATAGCACAATCTGCCTTATAACATCTACCTCCCTCAGAAATTATCTTTTAAAGGTCCAATTTTTTCATCACTCATTTTTAATTAAAATAAAAAATAATAATTTAGATTATTTTACCTCCTAGGAAATCACATTTCCTGATCCTAGCTTTAGTTTCTGTGGTACACCTATAAATATATCTCCTATCACTACAAGACTACTGGCTTAGGTATTCATAGTTTTCCAACCTCAACTAATCTACTCCCTCTTCAATTTGTCACAAATTCCTAATGGGATTCAAATCCTCCTTTGTCCCTTTCCAGCGTCTGGACAATACTGTCATGATATCTAGGGTGACACAACTTCATTCAAAGGGACCGTCCCAAGACCATGTTCCCATGGGGACTCCTGCCTGAGCTTTGCCCTGACTCTCCGAGTATTTCTAGTCAATATTCCGTTCAAAATATTTCCCACTATTGATCTGTAAAATCTTTCGCAGTCTCTCTCAAATAATTAGAATAAAAAAGAACATATTTGATTTTAAAATTCAAAATCATCTTATCTTGCCTTCTTTTGCAATACTGGGTGATTCCATCATCATTTGGGGTACCGTTGACTTGTTTTGCACCCTGCCTTTGGATTTCATTTCTTGATCTCTTAGTTAATACAGTTCTTCCTGAGCTAATTAAAATTTCACTAGATTAAGAGAGGTCCTTAAAAGCAGTGTTTATCCATTCATTACACTAGCTAAAAGTTCCTGTCACCCCATCATACTCCTCCGAGAGCTTCTTTTTCATAATTTACATCTTATTTTTCCCTCTTTCCAATGTTGAATGTTTCCTCAGTCATTTACCACTTTTGTTTATTTGCCATGCTTCTCCTAACCTGTTTAAAACATACATGATGTGATAGTTAATTGTAGTCAAGGATTTTCCCTTTTTGGCTAAGAATAGCTTTTGCTAGAGCTTAAAAATAAGTTCCTTGCAGGGGCTTTCATTCCATTCCACAGTAGCTCTAAATCTAAGTTACATCTCATAAGTCATAATAAAAGAAACCCTTATTTACTTTATTTCTATGAACATAGAAATAGAAACACAAACATCCTAGAATTTATGGAAAATACATATATGAAGCCCTAGATTCAAATTCTGAGGTCCAATAAAGAAGGGAGTTCCATAAAACACTACAATTATTCCAGATGATCTAAAAACAAAGGTATACTAGAAAAAGAATAGACACATGTACATGTATAACTGAATCACTTTGCTGTACACCTGAAACTAACATGACATGGTTGATTAACTATGCTCCAATAAAAAAATAAAAATTTTTGGAAAAAGGTATACTAATGAATTTCTCTGTGATTCCATTTCCTTATCTTCAATGTAGTTAAGGAATTATCAAACAGATGAGTACATCAATGTCTTACTGAACACACTCCATCTCTAAAAAGTGACTATTTGGCACCAGTTTCCTCTCTTCCTTTCTCCTCCCTGTCGCCCCAAACCCCCTCCAAAAAGCTTACCAGTTGGTTAGTCTGTGTGTTATTAGTTCATGGAAATGCAAGTATTATTTAACAATAAAAATAAGAATCGCACTCAAGCGAGTCCTGAATTATTCATGTACTCTTATTTTACATAATTTGGCCGTCCCTCTTTTTATTGCTATTTCAGTTTCTATCACTAAACAATTCTCCACTAGGTCCACCTTGGATTCCTGTGAACAAGGAGATAACACTTGCAAAATGTTCCCTCGGAGACGATATTCTGAGCTGATGTCCAAACATTTACAGCCAAAGCCTAAACTATGAAAAACAGCAAGGAATACCCTCAGTGCCCAGAATGAAAAGTAGAGTATTAACAAGACTTTTTTTTTTAATCAAATTTCTTTAGAATTTCAAAATATGTAGTGACACAAAAGCTAGCAAAATTGAACCGTCACAGGAATAGACTTTTAAGACTGCCATTGTCACTCTATATTTTCATCATGAGGACACACAAACCCAAGACATCATTTAAAACACAATTAAGGCACTTAATGTGGTTTTGCCATTAAAAGTTTTAATGGGCAATGTCAGTCTCCCTGTTTGGTAAGTAGCAGGAGGAAGGGAAGGAGCGTATCTGAACAGGTGAGTGTTGGGTAGATAGGATATAAAGCTGGGAAGCAGCTTGCACCCTCAGCAAAACGTCAAGAGCTGGTGAGCCCTTATGATGGTCAATATTTTGGACATCACACTGTCAGGGCACAGTTTGTGCAGGTCTGTATCTTACACAGCAGCCCCTCTGAACTTCATCAGAATTTTGCTCAGAGTTGGAGGGAAAAGCTAGTTTCAGTGGCAACATCCAGACGGAGCTGAAAAGAGCAAGAAGAGAAAGCAAAGAATCGTGCTAGGCGATTCAAAATGGGTATGAGAACGGCTTTCTCCAGCAAGAGAAGGGTCTCCTTTTTCAAAAATCACTGTTTATTGTTTTGTACATTTCCAAAATATCATTTCTAGCAAGTCATTAATGCAAGGGACTGGAAGTGTAAACTGAACCTTTGTGGCAACATTCTTGAAATGTTTGGGGTGAAGTGTGGGAAAGGGAAAAAACCACACACACACAGATGGAAAATACTGTCGTGAACTGACATGTTCTATTTAAAAACTGTTTGTCAGCCGTAGTTAAGTTGACACTGTCAGCATGGCAACAAATCATAACATTTTGCATGTTTTGCTGCAGCTTGAAGCAGAGATAGCACACAGCACGTGGTGCTAGCACACAGATCATGGTGTGGGGAGTTTAGGAACGGTGCAGTTAGTGGAATGGAACAGAACAAGTCTGATCTGCTAGTCCCTAAAGGTCAGCCACCAGGGACGTGGACATCGCCTGGTGTGCCATTTCTTTGTGTCTGTGAAAGAAAAGTGCTGCTTCAGAGAGAGTTTTTCAAGTGGGATGCCTGTAGCCCAGGGGTACTAAGGGGCAAACCCTCCTCTACTTTGCTTAATGTCTGGAGTTAACATAGAGATTCATGCCCTGTCAGGAAAGCATGCTCCACCAGACTGCCCTCCTTTTTGGCTTTATCACCATGGAGAAAAGGGCAACGCTGAATCACACCAACTAGAGCCAGACTTGGAGGCCTAAGATCTGTATTCCTGCTCTGGAACAGACAGGGCTACTTGTCCAGTCCAATCTGCTCTTCCCTGTTTCCTGGGTCCGAGGGAAGACTGCATTTCCCAGGCCAGCAGCTGACAAGCCATGTGACTAAGCTCTTGCCAATGAATTATGAGCAGAAGTGCAACTTCCACCTCACTTACTCACGAGAAACGATCTGGACCTGGACTTTGCTCTTTTCCCCTTTCCTTGGCTGGCATGACCAAGGTCAGGGCAACCTTGGAGGCCATGTATTGGAGATGGCAAAACCACTGGCAACCCAGGTTTCCTAAAGACCTGTGAGGGACAGGGCCACCTATCCACCTAGAGCATTCGCTTCAGTCTTTCACATGACAGAGAAACAATCATTTATATTCTTTATTCCACGCTATTTTGGAGAATGTTTGTTACAGAAGCTTATTACCCCTGACTCATTCAGGTCCTAAATCTAACACTGGACAGTACGATGCCTTGGGAAAGTCACTTAACACTTGTGAGCCTGTTGCCCCTCTGTAAAGTGGACACGATCATATTTGCCCTTTTTTAACCTAACGGAATATGGACGTAAGCCATTCTGTAAAGTGCTGTTATACAAACATAAAATATAAACTAATACAGGAATTCAAAGGAAAGAGCAACTCCTTCTAGGTGGAGTGATCGCAGAAGATTAAAGAGAAGAAGTTGAGCTGAATCTTAGTAATGTTTGGATAGAATTTTTAACTCACAAGGAGGATGTAAAAGGATGGAGAAAAAGCATCCAAAATTTTAAATAAAGACTGCATTTTTCAGAGTATGGTAGAAGACAGTTTGGCTATAGTTAAGGAATCTAGTAGAAGGGTAATGGGAAATAAGGCTGGAAGATAGGTTTGAGAGCTGGATCGTAGAGGGTAAGAAACACTTGAACACTAGAATAACGAATTCTGATTGATCTTGGTTAGTGGGGGTAATTTCATTCTCTTTACTTATACTTGGTTGAGGATAGTCACTGGCTTGAGACACTGTTCTGTAGAGACACGTTGCTTGGATCTGGGAGAGTTAACTTGTGATCTGAATGGAAAGACCAAGAGAATCAGAGAAGCCAACCCAGAATCCTAACACCGTGGAGCCACTGAACAAACCTGGAAGCATTTATCTATAATCTTCCTGTGATATGGGATAACTAAATGCTTATTTTTCATCCAACGTTAATTGGCATTTCTGTTACTTGCAGCTGAAAGCATTTTTAAAGAGTAAGCTGTATAAATGGTTCACTTAGAATCACAGAGAACAACGTATCTGGAAAAAGATCTCTGAAAAGATTACCTGCAAAACCATCACTTTAATTTCTCAGACATGTGCCCTTCCTGATCAATACATTGGAGCCACAGACCTTCACAAAAACATTCTGAGACATGTTTACAAAAGCAATCTAGATACTGACTTTATTAGAAAGACATTTTTTTGTTATTGATAATTTGTACTTATTTTACAAGCATATCACCTTTATGATACCCCAGTACATAAAAATTATATATATTCAAAAGAAAGTCAGCCAGTAGAAAATTTTTGGTAAAACTTCAGAGCTAGGAAAACCCTGATAACTCAATTAGATCTTCTCCACAGTTTACAGAGGAGAAAGTTCAGGCCTTGGTACTATATTACATGCCTTGCTAAAAACCATGACTAGAACCCAGCCCTTACTTTTTTTTTTTTTCTCTACAAAAAATCACAATTAGTTCCATTGCTGTCAACAAGATTTTCTTTTTGTTCCCAGTATAAGAAATACATGAATATTTTATTTTAAAGATCAAAGAGGGAAGGTCAAGGTTACCTGGCATTACCTATAATTACTGGGCATTTTACCAGTAGCATATGTATCTAAATCTCAAATTTGAAATTGAATATTTGAATAATATTTAGACCAAAAGGATCTATCCAAGCACATATACAAGGGTCAGAAGCGTGTTGTCAGTATTATTATCTCTCTGACACCCATGCATGATTTGCTAAATATCTCATTTCATATCATGTCCTATATCTGGCCATTTCCATAGATCTAGTCCTAAATTAAGCAAGGATTGGAAGTCAGTCTGAGCATAAATACAATACTAGAAAGTAATACCAATGTAATTTATTCTTCCTCTCACTAGCTATTACTCTCATACACTCCCAAGGTTTTGCCAGGTTAAAGCAGGGAAGGGCCAGGGGAGAAAAGGTGCTTTTGATATTTATAACCCTCAATCGCTGCTTCAGAAACAAATATTTAGAAGAAAAAGGGAGGTAAAAATCAGACTGCTTAGGCATCTTTTACATATGTGAAGTAAAGATGGGGTGGAGGCCATAGGAAAAATGCAGAGTACTCTGGTGTATTTCCTCAGATTGAATAAATGCTATTTAATACGTGTCTTTATGTAATATAATTCAGTCCTTAAGAAGAGAACTAAGCAGCAGAATATGATACTTCAGTCCAACTCGGAAAAATTTTTTTCTTAGATGATCTTACAACAAACCCTGCACCGGTTTGTTAAATATAGTGGTGCACAGAGAAAAGTGGCCTGGCTCTGGTTGATTTGGAGGCCATGCCATAGGAGCCATGGGAGGGACTCATTCAAATACTGCCTCTGATGCTGTTCCCATTTCAATTTTCAGAAGGCACCGTGATCCCTTAGTGAAAAAGAATTGCTCCTTGTCTGCTGCTGATAGGAATATGATCAGTGACCTTAAATCCTTTTCTTTGCCAAATCAGAATCATGTCAGACAGTTAGAATTCAGAATTTCTGTCTAACAAAATTTCTAGACAGACATTCTAGGCTGCTGTCCCTTTTGGTTGGCCCCTCTTTATCTTCCATGTTTAACACCCCAGCTCTAAATACTTCCCTTTCTTCCCATGGTGGTTGCTAACATCTGGATATTTTTGATCATACTTCTTCACTGCTAATCTTGGAGAATGAACAGCTCAGTTTGGTGTTTGTTTTTTTTTTTTTTTTTTTTTTTGGTCACGCTGCATGGCTTGCAGGATCTCAGCTCCCCAACCACGGATTGAACCCAGGTCATGGCAGTGAAGCCTGGAATCGTAACCACTAGGCCCCCAGGGAACTCCCAAGCAGGTCAGTATTTGAAGACTGTGATGGTAAGCCTCCAAGATGCGCCCCACCCCCCAAATTCCCCCTTCTATATTCATATCTTTGTATAGGCCCCTCCCATATTGTACCAGGATCAGTCTGTGTGACCAAAAGAACACAGCAGAAGTAATGGTATGTCACTCCTGAGATTAGATTATAAAAAACACTGTGGCTTCTCTTTTGGACTCTTTTTCTCTCTCTCTGATTGTGAGCTTTGGGGAAAGCCAGCTGCCACGCCACGAGGAGCCATATGGAGAGGCCCACACAGTAAGGAACTGAGGCCCTCCAGCCGGTAGCCATAGGCGGGAACTTGGAAGGAGACCCTCTTGCCCTGTCGTGCCTTCAGAAGACCTCAGCCCTGGCCACCACCTTGAGTGCAACCTCATGGGAGACCCAGAGCCAGACCTAGACCGCTAAGCTGCTCCCAGACTCCTGACTCTCAGAAGTTGTGTGAGATAACAGATATCTCCTGTCTTAAGTCATTACATTTTCAGGTAATTTGTTCTGCAGCTTAATACATACTAACAGGCACTGTAGGGTTTTTGTTTTTTGTTTTTCTTCTAATCTTTAAGTGACTTGAGGATAGGAGCCATATCTTATTCATCTTCAGGTTCAGCAGAGTGCCTTAGGACACAGCAGATCCAATATCCATTTTCTGAATGAATGATCATCTCCTTCCTGTTTTTATCATTAAAAAGTAAATTCAATGACAATTACACTTCCAGACTTCTGGCTTAACTAAAGATTTTTTTTTCTTTTAAGTAATGTGGTTTAACCCAGAGAATATAGAAGAGGAAAATAATTCTGAAATGAGATCAAGCTTTCAAAAGCTCCAATTTTTTTAATGCTCCTACCATTAAGAGTTGAATATAAATTTACAATAAGGCTCAGTGAGCAATTTAGGAAGCCTTGGCCTCCTGCCTTATCAGCATTCTTGATTACAAACTAAAACTTGGCCTCACCAGCTAAGACATGACAGCACGATGGGAAAGACTAAAGGCTGACGTAAGTGTGAAAGAAATAAGCTGCCAGAGGTCTTGGGTTTTAGGGGACAGTAGAGTGATTCTCAAGATGACCTGAGGAAACCATTCTGAAAGGTAAGTATCCCTTGGTAACTTGACAGCCTGGGGAGAATCAGGGATCAAACACCTTCCCAGCTTTTTCTGTAGGTGGGAACTACAGATACTTCATGATCTATCCATCCCTCCAGATCCACCAACCACCAAATTCTAGTACATTCCTATTGGGAAAAAAAAAGGTGAAAGAAAGGGGTACAATAACCCCACTACCATGTCGAGAAATGAAGATGCATCCACTTGGAAACATCTCAAGGAGACATGCGTGACATTTACTAACGGCATCATTTCTCTTTTTTTTTTTTTCCATTGACTAAGCCTCTTTCCTAGACAGTGATCTCCTCCGGGAGAGAGTTATTGGAATTATCACTTATGTGTATTATTAAGTATTATTATTCCTTTGTACTGAGTACAAAGAAGAGAAGCAAAGGTTTTGCTCAACACAGTTGAAGTTTTACTAGAGGAAAGTTCAAGTTACATAAATGAAAAGAAAAAACAACAACAACGAGCATTTCACTGTGAAATCATTTCCCTGGACTGCATGAACTATGTCTTTGGGATCATGAACCTGGGTAATCTCTAACCTTCTTCTTCTGGGAAAGAAAAGACTCAGGAAAAGTTGTCTCCCTTTTCTTCACCCTCAACTTGTACTCAACAAGTGAATACAGCTCAAGATGCCAAGAGCCAGAATCATTTTTTTGTCATTTAAAAAAAACTCACTAAAATATTAAAAGAGAAAAGAACCAAAATAAACAAACAATCAGACTGTGTAATATATTAATTTTTAACATCTCTTTTAAAAACACAATCACATATATAAGAAAACAAAGGCGATTTTAAATGTCGGATCCTGGAATTTTGATTTTAAGAAGGTAAAGACTTTTCTGTCCCCTTCATCTTAGAAATTATCAGCAGAACAACAAGAGAACCAGAAGCACATTCTCCATCGTTGATAAAAATAGGAGACATACTTGAGCCTGAACCATGGTACGTGAAGTTGAAAAGCAGAGTTCAGAGAAGTAAATGTTCAAGAGAGATGCAGGAAGTGAACTGCAAACATAGGCAAAGTGGGAAACCAAAGAGAAGCAGGACTGTTCACTCTGAAAACTCAGAGGTCAAGGGCATTGGGTATCAGGCACTGGTGTAAGGCAGGGGAGATGCACGGGACTAAAAACAGGTGCGGGTGGCTGAAAGTCTGCACCCACACCTTCTACCTACTCCCTACAAAGCACAGCGCCCACACTTTCTCCTCACTCTGTATTTGGAGAAACTGAGCTAGAGAAAGTTTACGATGGGAATACAGGGCACAGTGGGTGAAGGGAAAGCAGAGGGGTACCTCAGAACCCCTTGCTGAAAATGAGGGCATTGCAGCAAAGCCTGCACATCCTCACCCCTCACCCCCATCCCCTGCAGGGTCCCAGAACACCCTAGGGCAACGGTATATCTGCAAGCCAGGACACCGGGGGACTTTGGGAGAAATAGAAGGTTCCAGAGAAAAGACCTACAGACACCAATATTTGGGGATTCTCTCAAGAACAAAAAAAACTGGCCTACAAAATCACCTTAAAATAAAGCCAACCCATCCATGGTCTCCAAGCATCATCTAATCATCACTTCTTTTAGGGCCTTGCTCTTAAATACAAATAGGACAAGCATTTGAGCAATTTCTTCTCTTATGTTATGGATAAATACCCATTTTTCCAAATCTCATCAAAGCCTTTCACTGGCATCTATGGTGTCTTCTAGCTCCAATCCAATTCCGTTCCTTCTTTTCCCTGCCTGACTTTCTGTGGCACCTCCTCTTCCTCAGCCCCTGGCATCTCCTTAACCCAGATTTCACCACCAGCCCATTCCACACTTCCTAATGCTCAAAGCCGGACACTTCTTGGCTGTCTTTTGACACTGCTAACTCTTTTCCAGTCATTCAGCCTCAAAACTGAAGCAGCTTAGGGGTTTTTTTAAATAAACATTTAATTTTAGGATAGTTTGAAATTTGTAGAAAAGTTGTGAAGATAGTACCAGAGAGTTCCCTTCCACACATCTCCCACCCAGTCTCCGACTTTCGACATGTTACATTAGGTAAGGGTGCGCTTGTCGCATCTAAGGCACCGGGGTGGATACATTATGATGAACTACACTTCATATCGACTCAGATGTTCTTCACTTTTGCCTATTGCTCTTCTGCCCCAGGATGTCACGTCACATTTAGCTGTTCTAACTCTTGAGGTTCCTCTTGACTGTAACACTTCCTCAGACTTTCCTTGTTTTTGATGATCTTGACACTTTTGAGGAGCTCTGCTCAAGGACTCTATAGAATTCCTCAGTTGAGATTTGCTTGATGTTTTTCTCATGTTTAGACTGGGGTGACGGATTTGGGGGCAGAAGACCACAGAGGTAAAGTGCTATCGCATCATATCAAAGGTACATCCTATCAACATGATTTATCAGGGTTGGGGCCAACCTTGATCACCCAGTAGATGCGTGTCAAGTTCCCCACCACCAAGTTACTCTCTCGCACCCCTCTTTCCATCTGGTACTTTTGAGAAGGCAGTCAGTACGCACATGCACGGCCCATACTTAACAAGTGGGCGGCTGTGTTCCCCCTCCTTCAGGGCAGAGTATCTACAGAGATAATCTGGAATTCTTTTCAGCATCACTTTTGACTGGTCTTTTGCCCTTGGTCTCCATTCCATGCATTTTCCCAAAAAGTAAGTGGGGATCCAATTCAGATACTGTAACTCCAAACCCTGACGATTTTGATGGAAACAAGAAAGACCTTTATTCCTGGTACCTTAGAGCTTCCTTCCTTCTTTCTTCCCCTCCTTCAACCAATCCATGTGGTCTGCTATGCACTAGGCCCTGCATCAGCTTTAAGAACACAGAGCTAAGTCAAAGGGATATGGTCCCTGCGGGCTCCAAGGCTCGGAACAGCGGCATCCAATGTAGCTCAGGAGTCAGAGAAGGCTTCCTGGAGGCCATGACTTCTGAGTTAAGATCTGAGTGGTGGGGGGAAGTAAGTCCGTGAAAAGGAGATATAAGAAAGGAGAGAGCTTTCCAGATAGAGGAACAGTATGTGCACACGCTCTGACAGGTGAGGGAGTGTGGGGTGAAGTACTGCAGAACTACAAGCAAGGGGGACAGGGTGCAGGAGGCCTCCAGGAAGCCAGGAAGGGCTGCCTCCTGAGAATCCTACAAGCAGCTTGTGGCCACTAAAAGTAGGGCGGTGTCCCAGACAGGAGTTTTCAATAGATGGTTAAATTTACCAAGGGCACGATCTACTTGGGCAGAAAGAATGGATGCAGGATGGCCAGTTAGGAGGCCTTTACTGAGTCCAAATAGGAGCTGATGGGAACTTGGCCTGAGGCAGGGACACTGGAGAGGGCCAAAGGGGGATAAACAAATACCTACTTCATGGAGCTGTGGTGAGGTCGTGAGTTAACATATGCAAAGCATTTAAACAAATGCCTGGCTTATATGAATTGCTATTCATAATACTGCTTATATGCTCTTGAATAGGTATCTAAATGGGAATCAATCCCCTCACTGACAAAATGAGAAGGTTCTGCTGTATAATTTCCAAGACCTTCTTCAGCCCTAAAGGGTTAATTAATATTCTTAACCATTATTCTTTGCTAGTCCAAGAGGACTGTCAGCTCTTATGTATTCTGTACCCCAAGAGCTCACTCAATAAGTGTTACCTTATCTTACTTAACCTACACCACGGTAATACCACTAGACCCTTTTCAAAAAACAGACATGAGGCAAAAGGTAATCTCCTGACGAAGTAATTCTGATAAATATGAAACTGATTTTTCATTCCTAAACATTTCACATTCTGTAGAATTGGTCTTGCATTTCTCCCCATCACGCTATCTTGTTATTTCTGCCATGTTTAGAAAGTATTTCAGGAGTAAATCTACCCCAGCAAACTTAAACATCTGAAGACACCATCAATACCTGTAGAACCACAACTTAAATGGCAGATCTGATTCCTCAGGGTAGGGGGAGCAGTCATTATAATGATTGAATCAGTGAGGTGTGAAAAGCACTAACAACGGGTCTGGCACTGTGCTAGGATTTATTGTCAGTACAAAGAAGACGGGTCCTTGTCTCCCAGGGCTTACAATTTACCTGGGGGGGGAAAGGCTAATCCATACACAAGAAGACTGAATATAAGATTATAGAAATTATGCATGGTTTCTCAATTCAGACTCTAGACAGACTGGAAAGAATCCAGAGGAGAGGGAATGAGGGCTATGTAATGACCAAAAAGAGCCAAGAACATTGAGATACACTATCACAGTGAGGTTTTAACATCAAAAGGTTTGCAAAATCTCAACCAAGAGGACAAAATTTTACTTCTACGAACCCCTGTAAAAGCTTACATCCTTGATGCAAATGAGAGAAAGCAAAACAGACACCTTCCAAACTCTTTTACTAAACTGGGTGAATTTATCTGTAATGATAACTGCGTTATGTCTCACTTGTCAATAATTTAGAATTATCACTTACATAGCCTGAGAACCACGTAATGTTCTTGAGGAAGGGAGCCCTCCCAAATCCACATTTATTTGTAAATAAAACTACCTTAATTTATTAAGGGGAGGGAGGAGGAATCTTAGTATCTTTCACATAAAATTACACTAAAACAAAGAAAGGAAACAGAAGTTGCCAACAGGTGAGAAAAATAGACTAAAATAATGAGCTAACATTGTAGGTAAATTTGAGGTAATAAAACAGATGATTTTACAGAAAACTTAACACCTCTCAACACAGCTGTCTGCCAGGTGGTCAGGAAACCATTAACATCTTGTCACCAATGCCTCAGGCATACCAATGATATGAATTCTAAAAACAACCCAGAACAACAAAAGCAGTGTACCACTCGTAGCCATTGGCTCACAGGCTTTATCAACTACCCTTTCCTGGTGCATCTCTACACACTGAGGAATCTGCAAAAAGCAGGCTGGAGAGAAAAGGAGGGAGACAACACAGATAATTTTGAAAGGCAAGCAACAAATATTTCAACCAACTTGAAACATTCAAGAAACACTTTTTCAAAATTATAGTTGATAAACTGGGTTATATGTGGAGGGGTTATTAAAAGTCAGGAAAGTATCCCTTTAATAATAATGGTAAGTCCTTAAATACAGTGTTCTATTTTAATAAGAAAGAAACATCATTTTCTCAAATTAAAATACCAAAGCAGGGGTCTTTAATTACTTTTGGGCCAGAGGCTCCTTTGAGGATCTGATGAAAGCCAAATTTTTTTTTTTTTTTTTTGCGGTACGCGGGCCTCTCACTGTTGTAGCCTCTCCCGTTGCGGAGCACAGGCTCTGGACGCGCAGGCTCAGCGGCCATGGCTCACGGGCCCAGCCGCTTTGCGACATGTGGGATCCTCCCGGACCGGGGCACGAACCCGTTCCCCTGCATTGGCAGGCAGACTCTCAACCACGGCGCCACCAGGGAAGCCCGAAAGCCAAATTTTTTCATTAGAAAACTGCATATGCTCACAAACTTTAGCGTTCAATTTCAACAGACTTTACTGACTCACATCTCTGCCTACCATAAAATCCATCCCTCTCTGGGTTCCCCATTGTCTTGTGGGCACATGTATTAAAGGCTTATAAACCCCTGAATTTATAAACTCGTATGCTGCAGAAACATGCTTAAGACCTTGGAATAAGACATTAAAAGTCTAAATTAGGAGTTTAGGATGAACATATACACACTACTATATGCAAAATAGATAATCAAGAAGGACCTACTGTGTAGCACAGGGAACTCTGCTCAATATTCTGTAATAACCTATACGGGAGGGACTTCCCTGGTGGCACGGTGGTTAAGAATCCACCTGCCAATGCAGGGGAAACGGGTTCAAGCCCTGTTCTGGGAAGATCCCACATGCCGCGGTGCAACTAAGCCCCTGAGCAACTACTGAGCCTGCACTCTACAGCCTGCAAGACGCAACTACTAAGCCCACGTGCCACAACTACTGAAGCCCGTGTGCCTAGAGGCTGTGCTCCACAACAAGAGGAGCCACCGCAATGAGAAGCCCACACACCGCAACCAAGAGTAGCCCCCAAAACCTATATGGGAGGGACTTCCCTGGTGGCACGGTGGTTAAGAATCCACCTGCCAATGCAGGGGAAACGGGTTCAAGCCCTGTTCTGGGAAGATCCCACATGCCACGGTGCAACTAAGCCCCTGAGCAACTACTGAGTCTGCACTCTACAGCCTGCAACACGCAACTACTAAGCCCACGTGCCACAACTACTGAAGCCCGTGTGCCTAGAGGCTGTGCTCCACAACAAGAGAAGCCACCCTAGAGGCTGTGCTCCACAACAAGAGGAGCCACCGCAATGAGAAGCCCACACACCGCAACCAAGAGTAGCCCCCAATCACCGCAACTAGAGAAACCCCCACTCACCGCAACTAGAGAAAGCCCGCACACAGCAACAAAGACCCAATGCAGCCATAAAACAAAACAAAACAAAAAAACATCTATATGGGAAAAGTATCTGAAAAAGAATGGACATATGTATAACTATATCACTTTGCTGTACACCTGAAACTAACACATTGTAAATCAACTATACTCCAATATCTAGAAATTAAATTAAAAATTAAAAAAAATATTATCAAATAAAATAGGAATTCCAAAAAGCATTCCATTTTACTGATTGTGTGGTATACAGTGCTATCCACTTAATTTGTTACCAATTCTTGGTCATTCAGAGCTCGTTTCTACCTATCTGTTTTCCCATTTGGTTCCTATTGCATATTTTTGCAGCATTCCGTTGCTCAAAAATATTTTTCAGGAGGAAAGCAGAGAAAAAAATTTTAGAAGGTGACACGAAAATGAGTCAGTTGTGCTCTTGGCAGCTCTGGTCACTGGTCTGGTTGTTCGTTTATTCTGTCAACAAACTGAATGCCGACTACATGTCAGATGGCGGGAGGCAGCAGGTTTGAAAAAGAGAAAGCCTGCCCCGCCCCCCAAAAGAGCTTGCTATCTATAGCAGTGGCTAGAGAAGTGGTTAGAATAGGTGGATATATAACGAGGTGCTGTGAGGACAAGAGGACCGCTGAGGAAGGGTTCTTTCTGCTTGGAGAAGTGGAAAAATTGAGCTGGACGGAGAAAAAAAAAAGAAGGCTTATTCAGGAAGAGCAGGAAGGGCAGTGGAGACACAAAGGAATAGCAGTGCACATCTTCTCTCAGGAATGGGGTGCTGGGGGAAGAGAAGGGTGAGGATTGCACTGTGGTTGGGACACACCAGGCATTAATGGAAGGAAAGTAGCAGCAAGAAAGTCAAAAAAGGGAGAATTAATTGAGTGGTGACTTGGTGCCTGATAATGCCAAAAGCTACTTTAAAATATCCAATTAAAGTTGTAGTTGGAAAAGAAATAGAAATGGTGAGCAAAATCAAATAACTGTATTAGGAACCAGCTGCGTAATTTGGGGGGCCCAATGCAACATGAAAATTAGGAAGAAGTGTTCAAAAATTATGAAGAATTTCTCCTTCTTGTGAGAGCACCAGAATCACAACTAAATGCTGAACAATCATCTACAGAAAGACACTGGAACTCACCAAAAAAGATACCGCACATCCAAAGACAAAGGAGAAGCTGCACTGAGATGGTAGCAGGGGCGCAATCATGAGAAAATCAAATCCCATAACCGCTGGGTGGGTGACTCACAAAATGGAGAACACTTATAACACAGAAGTCCACCCACTGGAGTGAAGGTTCTGAGCCCCACATCAGGCTTCCCCACCTGGGGGTCCCGCAATGGGAGGAGGAATTCCCAGAGAATCAGACTTTGAAGGCTGTGGGATTTGATTGCAGGACTTTGACAGGACTGGGGGAAACAGAGACTCCACTCCTGGAGGGCACACACAAAGTAATGTGCGCATAAGGACTCAGGAGAAGG
Source organism: Physeter macrocephalus (assembly GCF_002837175.3). Taxonomy (NCBI): domain Eukaryota; kingdom Metazoa; phylum Chordata; class Mammalia; order Artiodactyla; family Physeteridae; genus Physeter; species Physeter macrocephalus. The sequence goes on from NC_041217.1 coordinate 15,773,135, forward strand.
AGCAGTGAACCCATAGGAGACTGAACCAGACCTACCTGCTAGTGTTGGAGGGTCTCCTGCAGAGGCAGGGGGCGGCTGTGGCTCACCGCAGGGACAAGGACACTGGCAGCAGAAGTTCTGAGAAGTACTCATTGGCTTGAGCCCTCCAGAGTCCACCATTAGCCCCACCAAAGAGCCAGGTAGGCTCCAGTGTTGGGTCACCTCAGGCCAAACAACTAACAGGGAGGGAACCCAGCCCCACCCATCAGCAGACAAGTGGATTAAAGTTTTACTGAGCTCTGCCCACCAGAGCAACACTCAGCTCTACCCACCACCAGTCCCGCCCATCAGGAAGCTTGCACAAGCCTCTTAGATAGCCTCATCCACCAGAGGGCAGACAGCA
>NC_041217.1:15776483-15790538 GCF_002837175.3 Physeter macrocephalus
AGGATACAAAATTAATGCACAGAAATCTCTTGCATTCCTATACACTAACAACAAAAGATCAGAAAGAGAAATTAAGGAAACAATCCCATTCACCACTGGAACAAAAAGAATAAAATACCTAGGAATAAACCTACCTAAGGAGGTAAAAGGCCTGTACTCAGAAAACTATAAGACACTTATGAAAGAAATCAAAGATGACACAAACAGATGGATTGATATACCATGTTCTTGGATTGGAAGAATCAATACTGTGAAAATGACTATACTACCCAAAGCAATTCACAGAGTCAATGCAATCCCTATCAAATTACCAATGGCATTTTTTACAGAACCAGAACAGAAAATCTTAAAATTTGTATGGAGACACAAAAGACTCCAGATAGACAAAACAATCTTGAGGAAAAAAAACCAACGGAGCTGGGGGAATCAGACTCCCTGACTTCAGACTACACTACAAAGCTACAGTAATGAAGACAACATGGTAGCGGCACAAAAACAGAACTACAGATCAATGGAACAGGATAGAAAGCCCAGAGATAAACCCATGCACCTATGGTCAACTAATCTATGACAAAAGGGGCAAGGATATGTAATGGAGAAAAGACAGTCTCTTCAATAAGTGGTGCTGGGAAAACTACACAGCTACATGTAAAAGAATGAAATTAGAACACTCCCTAACATCATACACAATAAGAAACTCAAAATGGATTAAAGACCTAAGTGTAAGACCGGACACTATAAAACTCTTAGTGGAAAACATAGGAACAACACTCTTTGACATAAACAACAGCAAGATCTTTCTTTTGACCCACCTCCTAGAGTAATGGATATAAAAAAATAATAATAAACAAATGGGACCTAATGAAACTTAAAAACTTTTGCACAGCAAAGGAAACTATAAACAGGATGAAAAGACAACCCTCAGAATGGGAGAAAATATTTGCAAACAAATCAACAGACAAAGGATTAATCTCCAAAATATACAAACAGCTCATGAAGCGCAATATCAAAAAAACAAACAATCCATTTAAAAAATAGGTGGAAGACCTAAATAGACATTTCACCAAGGAAGACATACAGATGGCCAAGAGGCACATGAAAAGTGCTCAACATCACTAATTATCAGAGAAATGCAAATCAAAACTACAATAAAGTATCACCTCACACCAGTTAGAATGGCCCAGAACAGAAAATCTTAAAATTTGTATGGAGACACAAAAGACCCCAGATAGACAAAACAATCTTGAGGAAAAAAAACCAACGGAGCTGGGGGAATCAGACTCCCTGACTTCAGACTACACTACAAAGCTACAGTAATGAAGACAACATGGTAGCGGCACAAAAACAGAACTACAGATCAATGGAACAGGATAGAAAGCCCAGAGATAAACCCATGCACCTATGGTCAACTAATCTATGACAAAAGGGGCAAGGATATGTAATGGAGAAAAGACAGTCTCTTCAATAAGTGGTGCTGGGAAAACTACACAGCTACATGTAAAAGAATGAAATTAGAACACTCCCTAACATCATACACAATAAGAAACTCAAAATGGATTAAAGACCTAAGTGTAAGACCGGACACTATAAAACTCTTAGTGGAAAACATAGGAACAACACTCTTTGACATAAACAACAGCAAGATCTTTCTTTTGACCCACCTCCTAGAGTAATGGATATAAAAAAATAATAATAAACAAATGGGACCTAATGAAACTTAAAAACTTTTGCACAGCAAAGGAAACTATAAACAGGATGAAAAGACAACCCTCAGAATGGGAGAAAATATTTGCAAACAAATCAACAGACAAAGGATTAATCTCCAAAATATACAAACAGCTCATGAAGCGCAATATCAAAAAAACAAACAATCCATTTAAAAAATAGGTGGAAGACCTAAATAGACATTTCACCAAGGAAAGAGATGTGGGAACATACGTATATGTATAACTGATTCACTTTGTTGTAAAGGAGAAACTAACACACTATCGTAGAACAGTTATACTCCAATAAAGATGTTAAAAAAAAAACAAAAAACCAAAAAGACACATGCACCCCAATGTTCATTGCAGCACTATTTACAGTAGCCAGGTCATGGAAGCAACCTAAATGCCCATCGACAGACGAAGGGATAAAGAAGATGTTGTACATATATACAATGGAATATTACTCAGCCATAAAAAGGAACTAAATTGGGTCATTTGTTGAGATGTGGATGGACGTAGAGACTGTCATACGGAGTGAAGTAAGTCAGAAAAAGAAAAACAAATATCGTATATTAACGCATATATGTGGAATCTAGAAAAATGGTACCAAAGAACCAGTTTGCAGGGCAGAAATAGAGACTCGGATGTAGAGAACAAATATATGGACACCAAGCGGGGAAAGTGGGGGTAGGGGGGTGGGATGAATTGAGAGATTGGGATTGACATGTATACACTAATATGTATAAAATAGATAACTATTAAGAATCTGCTGTATAGGGCTTCCCTGGTGGTGCAGCGGTTAAGAATCCGCCTGCCAATGCAGGGGACACGGGTTCGAGCCCTGGTCCGGGAAGATCCCACATGCTGCAGAGCAACTAAGCCCAGGCGCTACAACTACTGAGCCTGTGCTCTAGGGCCCATGGGCCACAGCTGCTGAGCCCATGCGCCACAACTACTGGGGCCTGCGTGCCTAGAGCCCGTGCTCCACAACAAGCGAGGTCGCTGCAATGAGAAGCCTGTTGACACAGCTAGGGAAAGCCCGCGCGCAGCAACGAGGACCCAACGCAGCCAAAAATAAATAAATAAAATTTAAAAAAAAAGAATCTGCTGTATAGCACAGGGAACTGTACAGTAGAAACTAACAGAACGTTGTAAAACAACTATACCCCAATAAAAAAAAAATATGAAGGATTTCAAGATGGCAACAGGAGAACATTAAACCAAGGGCAAGGCCCTTCTGAGCACTGGGCCCTGCGTGACTACACAGGTTGTACCTCCATGAATCTGGCCCTGTTTATATTGGAAGGAAATTTCAAATGTTCACCATGGTTCTTTATTACCATAGATACACAACCCATATTCCCAAAAATGGCGACCGTGAAGCAGTTAATATGCTAAAGACCAGGCTGGGAGCCTTAGAATCACATAATTTTCTCAGCAACTCTGTGAGTAGAGGTAGATATTAGTAACCCTACTTATAGATTATGAAACCAATGTTAAGAGCAGTAATCTACTAAAGGGAAAAGTGATCTTATATATCTTTTTTTTTTTTTTTTTTTTTTTTTTTTTTACTTTTTTGGTTGTGTTGGGTCTCAGTTGCAGCAGGCAGGCTCCTTAGTTGCAACTTGCGGGCTCCTTAGTTGTGGCTCACCAGCTCCTTAGTTGCAGCACGTGGGCTCCTTAGTTGTGGCATGCGAACTCAGTTACAGCATGCATGTGGGATCTAGTTCCCCGACCAGGGATCGAACCCGGGCCCCCTGCATTGGGAGCGCGGAGTCTTATCCACCGAGCCACCAGGGAAGTCCGATCTTACATATCTTGAAGATATTCCCTCAATACCTTGAGCCATGCTGTGTGACACTGAGTGCTCAATAATGACTTGTAACTAAGTGATTTTATGTCTCTGCCCTGACTTCGTCTTTGGCTGAGCCATCGAAGTCCAGACTCTGTGTGGTCCACCAGAAGGTCTGTGCTTATAGTAGGGGGTGAAAGACTGAAATAGGAAGGGCCACTGTTCACCATTCCAGTTACACCAGTTCATGGAGTCCCGAAACATCTACCTCTAGCAGGAAAATGAGGTGTGGACCTGCAGGGAGCAAAATGCCAGCCCTCTCAGAATTGTCCTTTTATCAACACAGACACAGCTCTGAGCAGAAATTCCATAATTTCCAGGAGAAATTATGCATTCAAATAGCACATGCATACTACAAGAGTACTGAATCTATTTTAAAAGCAGTTATTAAATCTTCAGAACCTACAGTAATTTCTGATTTCTCCCAGCAAACCTCCAATTACGAGTTTCTTGAAACAAAGCCTTGCTAGAGGGTTCAGGTTCATCAGCATGCTCTCCCCTCCCCCCTCCCCTCCCCGCTCTCATCAATGCTGCTGAACAACCTGAATAATCTACTGCCATCAGTGAAATTCACTTTTTCCACTTAGGATGAGAGTAAGAACTGCCACGACCACAACAGACCATTAATTCAACAGTGAAAAACCAAAGACTCTAAATATTTACTAAAACTCCTTAGATTTTTATATCGATCTTTTAGCCCATTTGAACAGGTCATCCCTGTTATACTTTTGGGAAAGGGGGAGCTTTTGATGATATATTCAGCATTTTCCATGTCCTTTGGCCTTAGTGGGGCTCACATAACCTCTGTAGCTCAGAGCTCTGTATGATTAATAGCTCTGCCAGCCATTCTTATTTAAAAACTATTCCTACTTTATGTCTTTTTTATTCTCTGTCCCTGATTTTCTCTGATCCTTATTTTTCTCCTCAGCAGAAATTACCCACTGCCAGAGTTTTCTCCCTACCCCAAAGCCTTGTCACTTGATTCCACACTGTCTTGTTTGGGGGAGTTTTTATTCAGTAGATAATAGGCCTTATGTGAATTTAGCAACAAGTATAACTGGCCAAAAGGTTCTTTTTTTTTAACTTTTTAACTTTTTATTTATTTATTTTAAAGTTCTTTATTTATTTATTTTTGGCTGCGTTGGGTCTTCGTTGCTGTGTGTGGACTTTCTCTAGTTGTGGCGAGCGGGGGCTACTCTTCGTTGCGGTGCGCAGGCTTCTTATTGTGGTGGCTTCTCTTGTTGCGGAGCACGGGCTCTAGACACACAGGCTTCAGTAGTTGTGGCATGTGGGCTCAGTAGTTGTGGCACGTGGGCTCTAGAGTGCAGGATCTGTAGTTGTGACGCACGGGCTTAGTTGCTCTGCGGCATGTGGTATCTTCCCGGACCAGGGCTTGAACCCGTGTCCCCAGCATTGGCAGGCGGATTCTTAACCACTGCGCCACCAGGGAAGTCCCTTAACTTTTTATTTTATATCGGAGTATAGTTGATTAACAATGCTGTGCTAGCCTCAGCTGTACAGCAAAGTGATTCATCCACACACGTACATGATCCATTCTTTCTCAAACTCCCTCCCATCTAGGTTGCCACATAATATTGAGCAGAGTTCCCTGTGCTACACAGCAGGTCCCTGTTGGACAAAAGGTTCTACACATGTTAATCATCAGACAGTATCCCTCTTTCCCCTCCCCGCCACCATTCCAAATCCACATCCTAGGATGGAAAGAAAGAAAACAAGGCAACCAATCAAAGGAGACACCACCTCACACCAAGCGAAGCAGTAGTTTCCCTGTTCCGCTTGTACACTGGAGGTGTAAGTGGCATTTTCAAAACTATTCTGTCAGCCCCATGACAATTTAATTAATTTATTTTTTTATCCCGTTTCTCGACTCTGTTGTTTGGGTAGCAATGTCCCGTCAATATCTCATTCAGGTGTAGCAGGGACAGGCCTAACAACCCTGGGCCGGCAGCCAAGCTTACTGGTGACTGACGCTCGATTAACTGAGCAAAGATTTGCTCTGCACGGAGTGGGGCTCGACTGTACAAGGACCAGTGGTGACAGCCAGGGTGCCGGCTGGAATCCTAACAAAGCTGCTTCCAACGTGTGCTCAGGCGAGCGGAACCAGCATTTAAACTGAATGTTAAGGGGCTTCAATCTCGGTGCTTTTTTTTTTTTTCTCCATCATTTACCTTCGGAATAAACCCTGGGATTTTACAGGGAAAACAGCACATTAGCACACTTAAATCACAAATCTTGTACCTTTTTAAAAGGCTGCTGAAGCTGTATTAACTTGCAGGAGCCATTATTTAATCGCTTGCCTCTGCTACCCCACACGCTATTTTTTTTTTTTTAATGACCAAATTAAACCTGCTGCACAAATTTGTGCTTTGAGGTTCCTGCCAAAGGATCATCCCATTGAGGGCGCGAGGAAAAAGAACTGAGATGCTCTTCTTTGGTACCGATGTCCGCAGGCCCCCAGCCTTCCCTGCCCGAGATGCCTTCCTACACAGAAGAAAATCATTGGCATTTAAATGTTTCGAATTCATTTTCCAAGCCAGGTTCGAATGTCACTGTCATATTTCCCTCTGTCATTTCAATGAGAGCCCATAAGCATTTACAAATGGAGGAACATCGTACTTACTGTTTGGGGATGTGTAATGCAGCTATGTATCTTATGAAAAAAACTTGTTATGTTTATAGACTGCTGTCCTTCCTGTTCAAAGAAAACACCACTCTTGGTACAGCTGAAGAAATTAGTGAGAAACAGAAAGTCCCTTCCACACCGGGAATGTGTGAAAACCATTCTGCTAGCTGCAGGAGCAGTTAGCAGAGTCTGTTGTTTGAGACTTCGTCTCTTAGGTCAAATGCAGCCCAAAGCCAACAAGATGACTTACCATCTCATGGCATTGAATTTGATGATATGCAACTGCAGAATGAAATATTCATACGAATTTCCCACTTCACATATAAAAACAGTGGAGACACGGACAGGTACACAAACGACAGAGAGCCGACGTGCACATCTGTTTAGTTAGCTAGCAACATTCAGAAGTTGTGTGTGGATAACCAGATGGCGTCAGAATGACGGAGGCAGTGCATCTGGGTTTTTAAAGTGCTGGCTGCCTCCTCCTTGGAAAAGAGTTCTGTTCCATTGCATCAGACGCCCAGTAACACGATCTCACCAACCTACATGGGCATCAGGAGTCCGGGCTGGTCACAAGTCAAATTCTCTTCATTGCCAGTTGAGATTGACTTGGGCTGTTGTCCTAAAGATCACATGGTCTGGGCTTCCCTGGTGGCGCAGTGGTTGAGAATCTGCCTGCCAATGCAGGGGACGCAGGTTTGAGCCCTGGTCTGGGAGGATCCCACATGCCGCGCGGCAACTAGGCCCGTGAGCCACAACTACTGAGCCTGCGCGTCTGGCGCCTGTGCTCCGCAACATAACAACGATCAAAAAAAAAAGAAAAAAACCATCACTGGTTAACTCTAACCTCTCCTATTGGTCATTTCTATAAGTATGTGCATTTGCAAAAAATAAAATAAACTTTCTGCATATTCATTATGAAGAAGATGGATGATATCAGTAGGAGAGACAGCAAATTTCTTCTTGAGGATTAGGCTCCAATTGGTTGAATTTCAACATCAACCTGGCAATTTTACTATTAAGTCAGCAGAAGTGAGTTACTACCGGAGAACATCAGGCAAAGGGAAGGGAACACGCTAGAATAAATTGTGCATTATTTCTGGCATTAGTTAAAGGAACAGAGCATTATAAGAAAAAAAATACAGTACCATTGATTTTTACAGGTGTTTAATACAGATAAGCTGAAAAAAGGGTTTCCATTTTAAGCCCAGTGATGGCTAAAGATGCATTCAAATATGTTCAAAAGCAATCTAAAGTCTTCTAAAATGGTGTTTAAGCTATTCAAGCAAAACGTAAATAGTTTTTGTCGTAGTACTGAGGAAGGTAGAACAAAAACAGAGTCCAAGAAGCTGACCCTGGCACACTGCCGGCCACTGTAAAATAAGGGGGGGGGGTGTCATTAAAACAGAGGTAATACCATTTATCCATTACATGATCACAGGTTATTTAGTGAAAACAGTAACAGACTGTCCTTAGGAAGGCAGGACGCATAATTACCGTGCAAGTCTCCAAGGCCCCCTCTCGGAAAAGAAGGAAAAAAACAATCAAGCTGAAGACATATATGTTTAAGAGAGTCATTATATAAAGAAATTAAATCTAGGGTGTTTTACCTTGTCTGTTTTAACACATTTCTTTAAAGTTCATTTATGAATAGGGAAACCTTTGCTTTTATCTAACACTGAAAGGATACATCTAAGTGCTTTGCAAAAACCAAATTATATGAAAAGTTTATGTTGGCATAATTTCTGAATGGATAATGTTTCTATTTCACTTATTTTGGGGTGCCATTGGCCTCCAATTTCTGCAGAGCTGTTTGTTCACATAGTAGAACACACAACAAACAAAGCAAAAACTATAGCAACCACGTTTAACCGCATAAACAGAGCATTCATAAATGCTATGAGCCAGGGGGAGAGATGTTTGCTTTTGGCGTTCTTCACCATGTGCTATGATTTGTCTTCTTCTCATTAGCAATCAGCCTTTCTTTCTTAGAAACATATTTTTATAACTCTGGTTCAAACATAAGTCTAATTTTAAAGTTTGAATCCCTTGCACATCTTTTTTTTTAACTCCTACCCCCAACATCTTTTAAAAAAAAATAAAAAATCATCACATGGTCTGATTTGGCCAAATCGGTGGCCTCGAGAAGAAACCAAGGTACAGTCTGTCAAACTGAAAGGCATTTGCAGGCTGAAGTGTTAGGTTTCCACAATGACAGTTTGGTGAATCTCTGTGGGTTTTCTTGTAATTGGGGGGAAAAAAAAAAAAGGGTTTTATTTCCTTTTTGTATTGTTTTGGCTTTGTTTTGTTTCAGTCTGATTTTTAAGGCATGTATGCACAGAATACTACAAAGGGACATTAGTTGGGCCTCTCTGGCAGGGACAGAAGAATGTCTGGGTCTTGAAGGAGAGAAGGCTTTTACACTCCATCTAACCCAAACCGAGTTAGCTGAGAAACAGTTCTTCGCTCCTCTGTGGGACTTGGAACCTGGATGCTGTAAGTGAAAGCCAGTGTATTAAGCAAAACACATCAAACTACTGTGAACACCCAGCCTCCCGCAAGGCAGCCTTCCTAACAGCTCTGCTTCCTGCCTACAGTCTGTGCAAGCAAGTGGAACCATCACATGCGCTGCATGCTAAAGGCCGCAGCCTTTGTCTTCTCCAAGTTCTGTCTATTTCAGAGGCTAACATGCAGCAATTAGTCTAATTAATGCGAAACAATGAGCTGTGTTACCACTTATCAAATTGATTGTTCCCCTATCAAAACAAAACAGGCTGGCTTTTTGATGTAATTTCAAGAGATGATTTGAAATGTCATGTTGCTGGGAGCCAATTACCTTATGACTAGAGTCACGGCCAACAGAATACATAATTAGCATAAGTTTGGGAAGGCTGCTTACTGCTAGGATGTTAATTAACTGTCTTTTGTCATAAAACAAAAAGGTTGTACGGAAGGTTCTGAAATAGGTCTTTTTTATTTACATTTCTCTGTGCTTATCATCGCGAGGCATGACAATGCAAAAGAATAGAAAATTTGAATTCCCCTACTTCCAATGACTACCCAGCTTGCATGGTCAGGGTCACGTGCAAACTGCAATGCCATTCACCTCGCTCCAGTCCTGCCCCAGTGTATTATATGACTCGTGGAGTTAAATTAAGTATCGGGTAAAACTCAAATGTAAGAAATACTAAGCCCCATGAAACACATCCCCTAATAGACTTCTTCGAGGCTTCACTTGCTTTTGCGCATCTTTTGAGGGCTGGACAGAGATTAGCTGACCTGGGAATTATACCCAGGTGTCGTCTTTCTAGTTCAGTCTTGAAATTTGGAGAGAAGAAAGCCATCATCAAGTGATGTTATTGCCTTTACCTCACTATGGCAGAGACAGGCTGCATAACAGGCTTGTAAAGGCATCCTATCTGTGAGTCCAGGTCTCTGTAACTCATCTGCAGCTTCCTCTTGTCTGGGAGAGCCTGGCAATTCCACATTCTTGATTAAGGAACCAATTCTGTATTCCTTGAGCCTAAATGCATTCTAGAGGTAGCTATAATCAGTAACGGACAATTAACAATCAAGTTCATGGCAGCCTTGAGTCATGGTTTGACACACATGTGAGTAAACCGGCTTCTGGTTTGGAAAACAAGTTCAAGTTCCCAGAATTCGAATACAATTGTTCCACTGCCTAATGATGGCATTGTTTTCCATGCAAAGACAGGGGGGCCTCTCTTGGAGATCCCACGATTTTCTATGAGAAATGTGTTGTCATTCTGTAAGGGTCTGCAAACTCTTTTCTTCTTTTTTTTCTTAGGATTTGGTTCAAGTCTTACAGTCACGTTAGAATGGTCCCCCAAACAAAGCAAAACAAAAGACAACACCTTGCTATTAGAAATATTGTTTACTTTGCAAATAGGATTTTCCATACTAATTTGTTTCCATTTTTCAACAGAGGCTTTTTTTTTTCCTGTTTCTGACATCATTAAAAAGACTACAAATGTAATATAAAGAACATTAAATGGATGGGGTGCAATGCTTTTGCTTTTGAGGTTTGGGTTGCTCATTTTTGTAGGGAAAGGAACCCTGGGGTACAGACAGTTGACAGAAAGGAACCAGGGCTCAGCTACGTGGGAGAAGACAGTGAGTTTCTGAGAAACACTCCACCCCCTTGCAGCAGCTTCTCTCCTTTCTGCCAGTTTGAAAGTTTATCCTGAATTGTGATGACAGTTTTCAAAGGCATGGATGGGGGAGAGAGAACCAAGACGAGGATGGCTACCTGAGAAATCTGGCTCATTAAGTAGTAACAATAGCTAACCACCGCCAAGGGCCTTCGAGGTACGAGGGCGGTACTAATCCCAACACAGCCATGGAAAGAAACTGACTAATTTCATAGCTGGGCGTGGAGTTTCTAGAATGCTTGGCTCACTCCTTCTCGGGACTCAAAAGGTTACAGAAACCTAGCGTGGAATGAAATCTTACAAGAATACCCCCTGCCAACCTCCCAGCAAGTGCAATTCTTCCTACGCTGGCCCTGACCACTGAAATGAGATTCCTTTCAGAGATGAGTCTCTTTGGGGGAATTGAGGGACACATGCAAATAGCCTCCAACGAGTTCTTGGATGCTTGCCGGCAAGAAAACTTAGGGACTTCCCTGGTGGTCCAGAGGTTAAGGCTCCGCGCCCCCAGTGCCGGGGGCCCAGGTACGATCCCTGCTCAGGGAACTAGATCCTGCAGGTCGCAACGAAGACCTGGCGCAGCCAAACAAATAAATATTTAAAAAATGAAAACTTACAATTCCTGACGTTTGGGCGCTGTTTTTGCTCTAAAGCGAACGCCCAGCTGAGAGATAATGTGAGGTGTCACAACATCTGGGCTCCAGTCACTTAAGAGGATGACAAAGTCCTAGTGAGGTCTGAAAACAGGTCCCTTCTGAACTCAAAACTTGGATGAGTCCTGATTACAGAGGGAAGCATGCATTCACTTCATCAGTGAATCCAAAATGAACAATCTGGAGACTAAACATCAGGTTTGGTAACAAGAGCAACAGTTTACTTGTAATATTTATTCCCAGCTCTGGTCCCAGCCTAACCATTCCTCAGTGCCTGACATCATTACGTACAATACCAAGTTTCATCACATATGATTCTGCCACAGGAATTTTTTTCCTCAAATGCGAAGGAAGGAAGGAAGTTAAAAAGAAGGGAGAACAGGAGGAAGAGAAGAAACTGTAGTTGCCAGGTGCCGTGCTGGTTTACGTGTGTACACCGGTACATACAGGGTGCTGTGTTAAATTGATGTATTACCTTATTAAGTTCTCACAAGGACCCTGCAGGGTGGGTACTATTTTTCCAACTATATCTTTTTCTAAATGTTAATGATAAGTCAAGAAGACTTAGAAAGAATCATTAATTAAGCCAAGGCCTTGGAACTAACATTGACTCTAAATTCTACTACTCACTATGCAAAGCTGTTTGGTGTTTTGTGATTGTTTTAACATTTAAGGTAACATCTGAACTGAATAAGGGTCTGCTTTGTTATAGTAAAAGAAAACAAAAAAGACCTCTGGGTATCATCCTTAAAGACAGAACACCATGCATATCTACACAATGGAATACTACTCAACCGTAAAAAAGAATGAAATTTTGCCATTTGCAGCGACGTGGATGGATTTGGAGGGCACTATGCTGAATGAAATAAGTCAGACAGAGAAAGACAAATATCATATGATATCTCTTATGTGTGAATCTAAAAAAAAATACAACAAACTAGTAAATATAACAAAAAGGAAGCAGACTCACTGATATAGAGAACAAACTAGCCGTTCGTTACCAGTGGGGAAAGGGAAGGAGGGATATAGGGGTAGGGGAATAAGAGGTACAAACTATTAGGTATAAAATAAGTTACGAGGATATATTGTACTGTACAACATGGGGAATATAGCCAATATTTCATAATAACCATAAATGGAGTATAACCTTTAAAAACTCTGAACCACTATATTATATACCTGTTAACTTACATAATATTGTACAGCAACTATAATTCAATTAAAAAAAAACACAGAACACCATGTATTAGGGCCAGTAACAAGCACCAACTGCAAAGTAGTGTGATGAGTTACCTTTCTATCATTTGGAGTCTTGAAAATGAGGGATTTAAGGAAAACTGGGAAGAGCAACATTTTTGTGCTGCACCCAAAATGTTTTCTTGAAATTTAAGACACGTTTAAAGCAAATCAATGTGTTCAGAAAAATAGGGCATTTTCTTCTTTTTCTCCTTAAAAGCTAAAATTCCTCAGGCATGTTTCCTTCCGGCTTGCAACAAACCTGAACACATCCTGCAGAAAACAAGTGCTAAACCGAAAACAGTGTCTCTGGCAGCAGATCCAACAAGGAGTGGAGCATCAAAGCCTGAGGGACTGTGGCCCTTCTCACGGGGAAGGTAGACCAGAGCTCCAGAGGCAGGAGACAGCACCTAGAAGGGGCGTGGAGCAAGCAACTCCCACGGACGCGCTGTTGAAACGTCAGCCAGGCGCTGGGCTTACCTCCATCACCTTCCACAGACCTAAAATCTCTTTATGTCAGAATACATTGGGCAAAGCCTTTCTTCTTTTCTCTAACTTCAAGACGATGAGCACCAGGAATGAGGAACAGAGAGAGAGAGGGATGGAGGGGAAGAGAGGGATGGAGGGGAAGAGAGGGATGGAGGGGAAGACAGGGATGGGGGGAAGACAGGGATGGGGGAAGACAGGGATGGAGGGGAAGACAGGGATGGAGGGGAAGACAGGGATGGGGGGAAGACAGGGATGGGGGGAAGAAAGGGATGGAGGGGGAGAGAGGGCCAGTTCAGTTCACAGGAAAGCACTGGACCCAGCTACATGTCTGAACGCTGTTTCTGGGAACTCTTAGAATCTTTTCTGACAGTGGTGGCTGTGAAAACAGAGCAGTAGCAGATCCCTGTCACCCACCCACCACATTCAGATCATCAGGGCTCGGGCCCCTTTCTCAGACCCCTCAGACTCACACGGGATGCTTCAAGACGTGCACTGATGCCCTGGTGCAAATGGCAGCAACACCTGATTTTTCCCCAAGCCACTTCTGTCCCTTTTTGTTCCTAATTACAACCTGCATACCTATATGCAGAACATGAGCATTATAAAACAATCCTCAATACTGTAAATCAACCATAGTTTACTAAATGATTTTTTTAAAAAGCAGCACAGCTGGAGCTGAAGGCAGCATGCTTGTCCTTTCTCTAGTACTCTTGGAACCTCAAAATGGCACCAGGCTTTAAAGAACAAGCAGACTTCGGAGATGTTGTGAGTTTAGTTCAAGATCACCACAATAAAGGGAATATCACAGTAAAATAAATAAATAAATTAATTAATTAATTAAAAATCCTTACATGACAGTGGCATATATGTCAGTGTTCCTATATGTTAAGCCTCAAAGAAAAGGTAAAGATTGGGAAGGGTCCAGCTGAGAAGAAGGCAAGATAGAGTTTGAGGAAAGAGATACAACCTTAGAAATACAGTCTAGGCTACAAACAATAAATGCTGGAGAGGGTGTGGAGAAAAGGGAACCCTCTTGCACTGTTGGTGTGAATATAAATTGATACAGCCACTATGGAGAACACTATGGACGTTCCTTAAAAAACTAAAAATAGAATTACCATATGACCCAGCAATCCCACTACTGGGCATATACCCAGAGAAAACCATATTTCAAAAAGACACATGCACCCCAATGTTCATTGCAGCAGTATTTACAATAGCCAGGTCATGGGAGCAACCTAAATGCCCATCAACAGACTAATGGATAAAGAAGATGTGGTACATATATACAATGGAATATTACTCA
>NC_041217.1:15791098-15798143 GCF_002837175.3 Physeter macrocephalus
GTATAAAATAGATAACTAATGAGAACCTGCTGTATAGCACAGGGAACTCTACTTCATTTTGCTGTACAGTAGAAACTAATCCAACATTGTAAAACAACTATACCCCAATTAAAGAAACAAAAAGGAAAGAAATACAGGCGAGGGAAAGCCTCAAAATGCAGCTGATGAAGAGACAGAGGGGTATACAGAATAGGAGGGTCAGTGGTGGACGGCATATATCAGATATATACATGTATATATGTATGTAGTTTTGTTTAACAATTAGCCCACAATCCAAAAAGCAATGCTTGGGAACAGACAAATAGAGATGCATGTCAAAACTAAAATGTCACCTGCCTTTATGCACAGCCCTGATCAAAACATACTAGATCACTGGGCTTTATTTTGAGAAGCAAAATAAATGTCAGAAACTAAAAAGAGTCCAAATGAGTCAAATATTGGACAACTGGATGTATTGGCACACATGGAGAACGTGAATTCTACAAAGATTTCCTTTTTAAACAGGAGGCTATGGTGGCTCTTGGGAAGATGTTTGGTATGGGAGAAGATGGAACCTATCAAATAAAATGAGATAATATAAATATTTCATTTAGTCATTATCATCTCTCTTTATGATGATGAGAAGACATTATTATCATATTTTTTATTCTAACTCATAAAAAATGGTCAATCTTCCACATTTGTAATGGGCTACAGCACACTAATCTTAGTTTGGCATAAAGCTCATACAAACCACTCAATATTTTCAATATAAATGTAATGACTTCTGATTTTAGGGAAAAATAACAACGATCAAAAAAAAAAGAAAAAAACCATCACTGGTTAACTCTAACCTCTCCTATTGGTCATTTCTATAAGTATGTGCATTTGCAAAAAATAAAATAAACTTTCTGCATATTCATTATGAAGAAGATGGATGATATCAGTAGGAGAGACAGCAAATTTCTTCTTGAGGATTAGGCTCCAATTGGTTGAATTTCAACATCAACCTGGCAATTTTACTATTAAGTCAGCAGAAGTGAGTTACTACCGGAGAACATCAGGCAAAGGGAAGGGAACACGCTAGAATAAATTGTGCATTATTTCTGGCATTAGTTAAAGGAACAGAGCATTATAAGAAAAAAAATACAGTACCATTGATTTTTACAGGTGTTTAATACAGATAAGCTGAAAAAAGGGTTTCCATTTTAAGCCCAGTGATGGCTAAAGATGCATTCAAATATGTTCAAAAGCAATCTAAAGTCTTCTAAAATGGTGTTTAAGCTATTCAAGCAAAACGTAAATAGTTTTTGTCGTAGTACTGAGGAAGGTAGAACAAAAACAGAGTCCAAGAAGCTGACCCTGGCACACTGCCGGCCACTGTAAAATAAGGGGGGGGGGTGTCATTAAAACAGAGGTAATACCATTTATCCATTACATGATCACAGGTTATTTAGTGAAAACAGTAACAGACTGTCCTTAGGAAGGCAGGACGCATAATTACCGTGCAAGTCTCCAAGGCCCCCTCTCGGAAAAGAAGGAAAAAAACAATCAAGCTGAAGACATATATGTTTAAGAGAGTCATTATATAAAGAAATTAAATCTAGGGTGTTTTACCTTGTCTGTTTTAACACATTTCTTTAAAGTTCATTTATGAATAGGGAAACCTTTGCTTTTATCTAACACTGAAAGGATACATCTAAGTGCTTTGCAAAAACCAAATTATATGAAAAGTTTATGTTGGCATAATTTCTGAATGGATAATGTTTCTATTTCACTTATTTTGGGGTGCCATTGGCCTCCAATTTCTGCAGAGCTGTTTGTTCACATAGTAGAACACACAACAAACAAAGCAAAAACTATAGCAACCACGTTTAACCGCATAAACAGAGCATTCATAAATGCTGTGAGCCAGGGGGAGAGATGTTTGCTTTTGGCGTTCTTCACCATGTGCTATGATTTGTCTTCTTCTCATTAGCAATCAGCCTTTCTTTCTTAGAAACATATTTTTATAACTCTGGTTCAAACATAAGTCTAATTTTAAAGTTTGAATCCCTTGCACATCTTTTTTTTTTTTTTTTTAATCTACTCCTCTCTTGTCCATGACATTGGCTGGATATCATTTTCTCTTCCCTAAGTGTTATGATCATATCCTAACTGACCCGGTCGCAGGGTAGGTGCTCTCGTGTGAACAAAAAAGAGGGAGCATGGTTAGCCAAAGCCCCTCTGGTCAAATGATCAACAAACACAAATTTAGGGCTTCCCTGGTGGCGCGGTGGTTGCGCGTCCACCTGCCGATGCAGGGGAACCGGGTTCGCGCCCCGGTCTGGGAGGATCCCACATGCCGCGGAGCGGCTGGGCCCGTGAGCCATGGCCGCTGGGCCTGCGCGTCCGGAGCCTGTGCTCCGCAACGGGAGAGGCCACAACAGTCAGAGGCCCGCGTACCGCAAAAAAAAAAAAAAACCAGAAACACAAATTTAGTGCCTCTTTCCTATGCATCTAGCATGGAGAACAGGGCTGATATGAATGAGGATAGAAGGGACTCAAGAGACAAAAATATCCCTCCCACAACAGGCATTAGAATAATTGCAAAACATCATGTTACCTGGGATGAAAGAACGCTGTACAGCTGAACAGTTAAGTCTAAGTATTGTGAAGAATGAACTTCAGGAGAAGCCAAGCAAAGTTGGAGAGGTTTATTGTAAAGATGCCCAGTCACTAACAGATCCCGTGAGCTGCGAGGGCTGACTCGTGTTCTGGAGATGCTAAAGGGGAAGTCCCAGGACTCAGAAGCTGATGTTTGTTAAACACATGATATGATCAGCCATCAGAGGACCTAGACAAGTTATCTTGACTAGCCTGGTTAGTGATACTTGGGGACACACGCTGGCTCAGCTGTGATCATGTCTCAGAGTTTCCACAGGAAAAATGTCATAAGACTCCTTTATGTCATCAGTGCTAAGAAGACACGTAAAGGCAGTCTTAGCAATATCAGGAACTTGGTAATATTTTGGTATTCAGTTATATTTGCAGTATTATGAAACTTTATCTAAAATGGATAGGGGAACATGACTTAACTCAGACATTGGAATTTACACTATAGAGAGTTACACGACCAATTTTAATTCTACATAGATGGGGCAGCAAGAGCACAAGTGTGTTTTTTGAAAACAAACAACTTTTTATTGAAGTATAGTTGATTTACAATGTTGTGTTAGTTTCAGGTGTTAGGCAAAGTGATTGTTTTATATATATATTATATATAACACATATATAATATATATATATTCCTTTTCAGACTCTTTTTCCATTATAGGTTATTACAAGATATTGAATATTGTTTTTGAAGCCAGAAAATCAAGGTCCAAATCTTTGCTTGACCAACATCAAGCAACATTTGATAGATCATTTAACTTCTCAGGTGTCTTGTCTGTAAAATTGGGAAACAGGAAAACTTGCCCCTCCCGGGGATGTCATGGTGAAGCTCACACAGGTGGATATGCACGAAACTGCCCATAAATGCTGATGCACTCTACATAAATCATTGTTAGCGTTATTCACCTGGGTTTATACCAGGACATCCTGCTTGCATAGGAGGAAAATCACTCGGTAAACATGCTCACTCCCTTGGGAAAGAATTCTTACCACTCTTGTGAATTTGAGGAATAACGTCTGAGTTGCATTAACTGGTGTTTATTAATGTATTATGAACCACTGCCGTGGCATCTGATTCACAATAAAAAGATTAAGCAGACTAATTTGTCATTTATTTTCCAATGCCTGCTTTCCTGCCCGAAGCACCACTAATATCCCAGGAGCTCGTCAACCCAATTATTTCCCATTTTGCATTACTTGCTGAAAATAGTGCTAATGTGCCGAAAAGGCTTTGCTCCTTGGTGATGAAAAAACAAAACAAAACAGAGCAAAACAAAAACAAAAAAAACCCCTCCTACTCTACCCACCTCAATACTGTTGTCATTGGGTGAGGAGAAACACCCCCAGACCACGGGGCTATATCTAGTAATCAAATCAAATTAGCAGCCTGACTGCACTGTGGACTCGAGCCACAGACCTGTGTTTATTATTTATTTTGGGGGTGGAAGGGAATTCCATCTGTAGAATGAAATTCACAAGCTAGAGGGAGCTGAATTATACTACCCCTATATACACAAACAGTTTTGTTTGTTTGTTTGGGGAACTGCATGTCAAAATCACTCAAATAACTGGTGAATTCAACTTTTTTTTTCTTCTCAAACATTTAATAACCAGCTATTTAGCCAACTCCAAATATTAATTTGCAAAACTAATTATTTGTGAAGTAGACACAAATCAGTATTAATAGAAGCATAAAGATACCTCGTTGTCTATGCTTTTTTAATTCAGCCTCATAAATAGTTTTTAACCTTAATATGTAACATTTCTCCTACTTGCTTCAGTCTGTTTCACTTTGAAAATGTGCTTTTTGCTTATCCCAGGAGTTTCTGTATTGCTTAAAGCAAAATACTCCAGCGTACATTCACAGCTATGAACTGTAAACACTTTCCTACCTTATTCTGCCCAAGGCTCAGAGCCAGTTTAATTGTCTGTGGATAATTTCAGAAGCCTACAAGACTCCACAGTCATGAAAAATTATTATTTTTTAAAACTTGCCAATTTTACCAGCAATGTAAAATTTCTATTTAAAAAACCCTATCATTTTAGCTGTGGGGAGACACTGACGGAAAACATAGTGTTTTTTTTCTTTCAAGTAAGATCAGCTTCAAGGATGAGATGCAGCAGATGAAATTAATCTCTATGAGTTTATTTCTTACCATTATTTTCTTAAATCCTTCCCTCACTTTAATCAAGAACACGAATGTTAAGGGCTTGATGCAGGGAAGAAGCATAAATTAGTGGTTAGCAAAATAGCCAGCAAGCCAGGAAACATGAATTCTATTCCCGTCCAAATGGTCTTAGGTGAGCTCATGATTTACAGCCTCAGTTTCTCCATCTATAAACAGAAAGCGTTGCACTTACCACAAAGGAAAGCTTCACGGTGGTAATGTGGAGTGCCGACTGTGTGCCCGGCACAGAGCTAAGTGCTTTTAAAGGATTATTTTCTTTAATCCTTCGAAGTAGATAGTATCACTATCCTAACTTTACAAATAAGGTAACTGAGGGACAGAGACGTTGAGTAACTGACCCAAGGTCACACAGCTGGGAGCCAACTGCAAAGGCTGAGCTCTAACCCTTCGGCCACACTGTTCTCTACATCCCTGGCCTTGAGGAATGGGATAGACTGCATACTGAATCCAGATAATTATCAGAATAGGGGCCCAGATTGTCCCTCTCCTCTCGGGGCTCCGTGGCTGTTCTCCCTAATCCACACGCTCTGGGCCACTTCTGCCACCTGCCTTGGGGGGAGGACCACCCAGGCTCGGGCCTCCCTGGCTGCGCTGCCCCTGGCAGCACCCACGCACTGCAGCTGTCACACAGCAGAGCTTCATCTGCCAACCGAACCCAAGCAAGACCTCTGGGCACGGTCAAGTGCAGCTGGTGGAAGGGGGCTCAGATTTCCAATGAACTGAACACAGTGGAGCAGTACTGTCACGCGACCATTACGAAAGCACAACTCGCTGCTCGTTTTTCTAGCAGAAGTGCGTGGTCTATTTAAAACTACCTCCCCCCAACCGCCCCCCACTCCCCAGCTCTTGCATGTCTTCCTAGGGGTAAAGTTCAGCCAGGGGACTATCGGCCAGATGTTATCTGGTGTCACTATTTTCTTTGCAAAATGAGGACCAAACACAACACAGAAACTGGCTTCCAGAGGAAAACTGTCACTGTTGCTGACAGCATGGATCCCAAATGGCACACTTGCAGAGTGTAAAGGGGCAACGCTGGGACCCCTCCATTGGAACCCGGTGTTCGCAGGAAAAGCCAACTTGAACTTGACTTACCGCAGAGGCTAGTGAAACGCCTCATTCACTAGTAGGATTCATCTCCTGTATCAGAGCGAACTTGCCAAAGCGAGAGCAAAGGTTTTAAGAGGTCTCACCACACCGTACCTTTGGGGTGCTGTACGAAACATGGTTTTAAAATACACCGTATCGGTGGGTGTTCATTAGAAACCGTGGTCATTTAACACATTTTATAATTGTGAACTCAGTAAGAGCTACTGATCTTCACATTTCACGACTCTGATTAAGCAGTGAATAGTAGAACGATGCCTTTTGTACTTAAGCCAAAAATAAATAAGCAACCAATAAGGAATGTTACAGTAAAAGAACCAAACTTTTGGAAACGCCCTAGGACTTTAATGTGTCTGGAATAAGAATGCAAATGGTATACACCTAACTTTCCTGAAAGTCAAGAGTGTTTACATGCAATTGCTAGATCAATATTTGCACATTTAAAAGAACTAAACTGGCTTAAGAGAAGCCTGGTATACGCTAAAATCTAACTGGAAGGAACAGAAGAAAGGAATCATACATACGACTTTAAGATATTTGAAAAGCTTCTCCCTATTTAGAGGCCTTTCAAAGATGGCAAACACTGAAGATTTGCCAATAAAGAAAGAAAATCTTTCCAAACAAGTCATTTAAACAATGTGGAACATATGTCAAGGCTTCCTTATCTTATTCATGGTTTAGAGAAAACATTTTGTGATCTTTTTAAATTCAGGTAGTCTCCCTACAAAACGTTGCTTTCTTTGGTTCAAAGATCAAAACTAAATTTCAACAATATTGTAGTAAAGCATCACATAATGCAAACTGTTGTTACTGAGAAGAAAACAAACAAACAAATAGGAGCTTAGTGAGTCAAAATAAATTAATTAATTAATTAAAAATCCTTACATGACAGTGGCATATATGTCAGTGTTCCTATATGTTAAGCCTCAAAGAAAAGGTAAAGATTGGGAAGGGTCCAGCTGAGAAGAAGGCAAGATAGAGTTTGAGGAAAGAGATACAACCTTAGAAATACAGTCTAGGCTACAAACAATAAATGCTGGAGAGGGTGTGGAGAAAAGGGAACCCTCTTGCACTGTTGGTGGGAATGTAAATTGGTACAACCACTATGGAGAACAGTA
>NC_041217.1:15800937-15834210 GCF_002837175.3 Physeter macrocephalus
TTTCCTATGCATCTAGCATGGAGAACAGGGCTGATATGAATGAGGATAGAAGGGACTCAAGAGACAAAAATATCCCTCCCACAACAGGCATTAGAATAATTGCAAAACATCATGTTACCTGGGATGAAAGAACGCTGTACAGCTGAACAGTTAAGTCTAAGTATTGTGAAGAATGAACTTCAGGAGAAGCCAAGCAAAGTTGGAGAGGTTTATTGTAAAGATGCCCAGTCACTAACAGATCCCGTGAGCTGCGAGGGCTGACTCGTGTTCTGGAGATGCTAAAGGGGAAGTCCCAGGACTCAGAAGCTGATGTTTGTTAAACACATGATATGATCAGCCATCAGAGGACCTAGACAAGTTATCTTGACTAGCCTGGTTAGTGATACTTGGGGACACACGCTGGCTCAGCTGTGATCATGTCTCAGAGTTTCCACAGGAAAAATGTCATAAGACTCCTTTATGTCATCAGTGCTAAGAAGACACGTAAAGGCAGTCTTAGCAATATCAGGAACTTGGTAATATTTTGGTATTCAGTTATATTT
Source organism: Physeter macrocephalus (assembly GCF_002837175.3). Taxonomy (NCBI): domain Eukaryota; kingdom Metazoa; phylum Chordata; class Mammalia; order Artiodactyla; family Physeteridae; genus Physeter; species Physeter macrocephalus. Next base: position 15,801,480 of record NC_041217.1, read on the forward strand.
GCAGTATTATGAAACTTTATCTAAAATGGATAGGGGAACACGACTCAACTCAGACATCGGAATTTACACTATAGAGAGTTACACGACCAATTTTAATTCTACATAGATGGGGCAGCAAGAGCACAAGTGTGTTTTTTGAAAACAAACAACTTTTTATTGAAGTATAGTTGATTTACAATGTTGTGTTAGTTTCAGGTGTTAGGCAAAGTGATTGTTTTATATATATATTATATATAACACATATATAATATATATATATTCCTTTTCAGACTCTTTTTCCATTATAGGTTATTACAAGATATTGAATATTGTTTTTGAAGCCAGAAAATCAAGGTCCAAATCTTTGCTTGACCAACATCAAGCAACATTTGATAGATCATTTAACTTCTCAGGTGTCTTGTCTGTAAAATTGGGAAACAGGAAAACTTGCCCCTCCCGGGGATGTCATGGTGAAGCTCACACAGGTGGATATGCACGAAACTGCCCATAAATGCTGATGCACTCTACATAAATCATTGTTAGCGTTATTCACCTGGGTTTATACCAGGACATCCTGCTTGCATAGGAGGAAAATCACTCGGTAAACATGCTCACTCCCTTGGGAAAGAATTCTTACCACTCTTGTGAATTTGAGGAATAACGTCTGAGTTGCATTAACTGGTGTTTATTAATGTATTATGAACCACTGCCGTGGCATCTGATTCACAATAAAAAGATTAAGCAGACTAATTTGTCATTTATTTTCCAATGCCTGCTTTCCTGCCCGAAGCACCACTAATATCCCAGGAGCTCGTCAACCCAATTATTTCCCATTTTGCATTACTTGCTGAAAATAGTGCTAATGTGCCGAAAAGGCTTTGCTCCTTGGTGATGAAAAAACAAAACAAAACAGAGCAAAACAAAAACAAAAAAAACCCCTCCTACTCTACCCACCTCAATACTGTTGTCATTGGGTGAGGAGAAACACCCCCAGACCACGGGGCTATATCTAGTAATCAAATCAAATTAGCAGCCTGACTGCACTGTGGACTCGAGCCACAGACCTGTGTTTATTATTTATTTTGGGGGTGGAAGGGAATTCCATCTGTAGAATGAAATTCACAAGCTAGAGGGAGCTGAATTATACTACCCCTATATACACAAACAGTTTTGTTTGTTTGTTTGGGGAACTGCATGTCAAAATCACTCAAATAACTGGTGAATTCAACTTTTTTTTTCTTCTCAAACATTTAATAACCAGCTATTTAGCCAACTCCAAATATTAATTTGCAAAACTAATTATTTGTGAAGTAGACACAAATCAGTATTAATAGAAGAAGCATAAAGATACCTCGTTGTCTATGCTTTTTTAATTCAGCCTCATAAATAGTTTTTAACCTTAATATGTAACATTTCTCCTACTTGCTTCAGTCTGTTTCACTTTGAAAATGTGCTTTTTGCTTATCCCAGGAGTTTCTGTATTGCTTAAAGCAAAATACTCCAGCGTACATTCACAGCTATGAACTGTAAACACTTTCCTACCTTATTCTGCCCAAGGCTCAGAGCCAGTTTAATTGTCTGTGGATAATTTCAGAAGCCTACAAGACTCCACAGTCATGAAAAATTATTATTTTTTAAAACTTGCCAATTTTACCAGCAATGTAAAATTTCTATTTAAAAAACCCTATCATTTTAGCTGTGGGGAGACACTGACGGAAAACATAGTGTTTTTTTTCTTTCAAGTAAGATCAGCTTCAAGGATGAGATGCAGCAGATGAAATTAATCTCTATGAGTTTATTTCTTACCATTATTTTCTTAAATCCTTCCCTCACTTTAATCAAGAACACGAATGTTAAGGGCTTGATGCAGGGAAGAAGCATAAATTAGTGGTTAGCAAAATAGCCAGCAAGCCAGGAAACATGAATTCTATTCCCGTCCAAATGGTCTTAGGTGAGCTCATGATTTACAGCCTCAGTTTCTCCATCTATAAACAGAAAGCGTTGCACTTACCACAAAGGAAAGCTTCACGGTGGTAATGTGGAGTGCCGACTGTGTGCCCGGCACAGAGCTAAGTGCTTTTAAAGGATTATTTTCTTTAATCCTTCGAAGTAGATAGTATCACTATCCTAACTTTACAAATAAGGTAACTGAGGGACAGAGACGTTGAGTAACTGACCCAAGGTCACACAGCTGGGAGCCAACTGCAAAGGCTGAGCTCTAACCCTTCGGCCACACTGTTCTCTACATCCCTGGCCTTGAGGAATGGGATAGACTGCATACTGAATCCAGATAATTATCAGAATAGGGGCCCAGATTGTCCCTCTCCTCTCGGGGCTCCGTGGCTGTTCTCCCTAATCCACACGCTCTGGGCCACTTCTGCCACCTGCCTTGGGGGGAGGACCACCCAGGCTCGGGCCTCCCTGGCTGCGCTGCCCCTGGCAGCACCCACGCACTGCAGCTGTCACACAGCAGAGCTTCATCTGCCAACCGAACCCAAGCAAGACCTCTGGGCACGGTCAAGTGCAGCTGGTGGAAGGGGGCTCAGATTTCCAATGAACTGAACACAGTGGAGCAGTACTGTCACGCGACCATTACGAAAGCACAACTCGCTGCTCGTTTTTCTAGCAGAAGTGCGTGGTCTATTTAAAACTACCTCCCCCCAACCGCCCCCCACTCCCCAGCTCTTGCATGTCTTCCTAGGGGTAAAGTTCAGCCAGGGGACTATCGGCCAGATGTTATCTGGTGTCACTATTTTCTTTGCAAAATGAGGACCAAACACAACACAGAAACTGGCTTCCAGAGGAAAACTGTCACTGTTGCTGACAGCATGGATCCCAAATGGCACACTTGCAGAGTGTAAAGGGGCAACGCTGGGACCCCTCCATTGGAACCCGGTGTTCGCAGGAAAAGCCAACTTGAACTTGACTTACCGCAGAGGCTAGTGAAACGCCTCATTCACTAGTAGGATTCATCTCCTGTATCAGAGCGAACTTGCCAAAGCGAGAGCAAAGGTTTTAAGAGGTCTCACCACACCGTACCTTTGGGGTGCTGTACGAAACATGGTTTTAAAATACACCGTATCGGTGGGTGTTCATTAGAAACCGTGGTCATTTAACACATTTTATAATTGTGAACTCAGTAAGAGCTACTGATCTTCACATTTCACGACTCTGATTAAGCAGTGAATAGTAGAACGATGCCTTTTGTACTTAAGCCAAAAATAAATAAGCAACCAATAAGGAATGTTACAGTAAAAGAACCAAACTTTTGGAAACGCCCTAGGACTTTAATGTGTCTGGAATAAGAATGCAAATGGTATACACCTAACTTTCCTGAAAGTCAAGAGTGTTTACATGCAATTGCTAGATCAATATTTGCACATTTAAAAGAACTAAACTGGCTTAAGAGAAGCCTGGTATACGCTAAAATCTAACTGGAAGGAACAGAAGAAAGGAATCATACATACGACTTTAAGATATTTGAAAAGCTTCTCCCTATTTAGAGGCCTTTCAAAGATGGCAAACACTGAAGATTTGCCAATAAAGAAAGAAAATCTTTCCAAACAAGTCATTTAAACAATGTGGAACATATGTCAAGGCTTCCTTATCTTATTCATGGTTTAGAGAAAACATTTTGTGATCTTTTTAAATTCAGGTAGTCTCCCTACAAAACGTTGCTTTCTTTGGTTCAAAGATCAAAACTAAATTTCAACAATATTGTAGTAAAGCATCACATAATGCAAACTGTTGTTACTGAGAAGAAAACAAACAAACAAATAGGAGCTTAGTGAGTCAATATAGAATAGACTTCCGTAAAAGAGGAAATACTTTTACTCTATAGGCAAGGAAAACTTGCCTTAGACATGCATCAAATAATATCTGGAAGTTGTGAAAGACCCTGGGAAATAAACTCTTCTTCCTATAAATATTGAAAAAACAGCTACAAGATGCAAATGAACTACTGAATTCAATTCTTGGTCTTTAAAATGTATTTCAATAGAATAGCCAACGTATCACCTCAGTGTGAAAAAAGATATAGAGTAATAGCATTCTGAAGAATGAATTAAGAACACATTGTCATCAACTCCAGCAAAAATAATAAAGGTAGAGAAGATTAAGAGGCAAGCATATCTTTCGGAATTGTAAAATGGGTTTATAGGTCTTCTAATAACAACTTTTACTCAAGCCTTACATAAATAGGCTTAGATGATACAAATATTATGTGGGCTGCGTGGACACTCCCAGGTTCCTGCTCATGTTCAGGGATTACTTGATAGAACAGAGACATTTCATTCCTATTGGGCCAAGGGATTACCGCAAAGAAACAGCTAATATTCCATTTTTTAATTTCCTGTATTTTTTATTTACCTTTAATGATGCTGTATATATTCATCATCCTGAAATATTAAAACAGTATGAAAAAAGTAATAAATTGGTGGAAAATTTAGGGAATAGGAATGCAACAGCACGCAGATCATACACTATCAAGTGCTTGATACACATTTAAAATTACTGTCGACTACGGCAAAGCCAAATTCCTAGCAGATTTCTGAAGCACAAAGTCACAATAAGAAGATCAGCAGAACAGACTGAAATAATAGAATATTCATCCCTCTAATCCGCATGCAATTCTTTAGGGCTTTTTTTTTTTTTTTAACAATGCATATGAGGTCTGATTGTATTCAGGATTTAAATAAGTTGTCTCTCTCCTTCCTGCTCCTCTCTATTTTTATATTTAAAAAAATGTATATATAGTTATCATTTCTGCACTGCTGCACCAACGAAGACAAGGTTAGCACATTTCCTCACACCTCAAATGAAACAATACCGGTTTTAAACAACAAAGGTGTTAAAAGAAATACAATGTATTCAATCCACCAAAATCTCCTGAACCAGATTTTTGGAAAGAAGGAAAGGTGGTGTCATTCACAGGGGAAATGAAGTGATGTTCTTGTCACTTAATTACCAATTAATGAATTGATATAATACTGCATTTAAATATCGACCAGAAAAGCAAAAAGCTGGCGTTTCATCTCTGCTTTAGTCACCTTCCCTTGCAGACAGATGAGATTGTCTGTCTGTTGGGCATTAAGAAATATTGTAGCAACAAATAGAAAATTACAGAGGAAGAAGCCACCATCACCTAGTTTGGGATGAGCTCTTCCGGGAGAGAGCCTGGAAGTCTGGGAAAGGGCAAGGACACGCTGGACATCAGATGACCAGCAGTCAGTTCAACCGTCAGGCACCTGGCAGCTGCACCCTCATCCTCGAAGCCCATGTTTTAGTTGCCCCCTGTTAACAAAAGTTGTCTTCCAGCAGGTATGGTGTTTTTATTTATTTTATTATTATTTTTTAAAACAGAGTCACAGATTTATTTATTTGTTTTTTTGCTGTACAGTAGAAACTAATCCAACATTGTAAAACAACTATACCCCAATTAAAGAAACAAAAAGGAAAGAAATACAGGCGAGGGAAAGCCTCAAAATGCAGCTGATGAAGAGACAGAGGGGTATACAGAATAGGAGGGTCAGTGGTGGACGGCATATATCAGATATATACATGTATATATGTATGTAGTTTTGTTTAACAATTAGCCCACAATCCAAAAAGCAATGCTTGGGAACAGACAAATAGAGATGCATGTCAAAACTAAAATGTCACCTGCCTTTATGCACAGCCCTGATCAAAACATACTAGATCACTGGGCTTTATTTTGAGAAGCAAAATAAATGTCAGAAACTAAAAAGAGTCCAAATGAGTCAAATATTGGACAACTGGATGTATTGGCACACATGGAGAACGTGAATTCTACAAAGATTTCCTTTTTAAACAGGAGGCTATGGTGGCTCTTGGGAAGATGTTTGGTATGGGAGAAGATGGAACCTATCAAATAAAATGAGATAATATAAATATTTCATTTAGTCATTATCATCTCTCTTTATGATGATGAGAAGACATTATTATCATATTTTTTATTCTAACTCATAAAAAATGGTCAATCTTCCACATTTGTAATGGGCTACAGCACACTAATCTTAGTTTGGCATAAAGCTCATACAAACCACTCAATATTTTCAATATAAATGTAATGACTTCTGATTTTAGGGAAAAATAACAACGATCAAAAAAAAAATTTGTTTGTTTGTTCGTTTATTTATGGCTGTGTTGCGTCTTCGTTGCCGCGCGCGGGCTTTCTCAAGTTGCGGCGAGCGTGGGCTACTCTTCGTTGCGATGCGCGGGCTTCTCACTGTGGTGGCTTCTTTTGTTGCGGAGCACGGGCTCTAGGCACACGGGCTTCAGTAGTTGTGGCTCACGGGCTCTAGAGCGCAGGTTCGGCAGTTGTGACGCACGGGCTTAGTTGCTCCACGACATGTGGGATCTTCCCGGACCAGGGATCGAACCCGCGTCCCCTGCGTTGGCAGGCAGATTCTCAACCACTGTACCACCAGGGAAGTCCCAGGTACGGTGCTTTTAAATTACCTTCTTTTGCTTTCTTTGTATATTCTGATTTTTTTTCTTTAAGAACCACTTATTGCCTTGTAACAAGGAGGAAAACCAACATAACAGAAACTACTTAAAATGCTACCTATTTTTTAAAGTCATACATCTCTTCTTCTTTAAGAGGCTTTCTTCCATCCACCCAACAGATTTGGTCCCTCCTCTGTGCTAATGTTGCTAGCAAATGCCTTATGGCCCAAATCACCTTCTGCCTTGTGGTATGGCCCTTCGCCTTCTAAGCATGGCTTTTGTAGGATTAAGTCCCTTCAGGGCAAAGGCTGCGTCTTCTTTCCCACTATTTCCTCTCTTGCAGTACTGATCACAGCTCCTTGTACCTAGTGCGGATTTAGTAATTTGCTGTTGTTATTGAATGAATGAAAACTAGTTTGATTAATTGTTTTTTATTTCTGTGATACTCACTGTTTTTCAGCTCACTACTACAATTAGACAATTCTACCAGTTGTGAATGAGGTTAGTTACCGTGAATGACACTAAACGCAGAGATAGAACACCTTTCAGAAGATGAATTGGAGAGGATGTGTATGTCCTACCACCTCAAACAACGAGCCTAACAGAAAAGGGAGTGTGCAGCTCTGCAGAACGATGAAAATATTTACAGGAAGTGGAGCAGATACAAACAATACAATGTTGGAAATAAACATTCCCATTCACACCAAGCAATAGAAAAACGTATAGGAAAGGAAGGGGGTATATGGCAGAGAGAAAGAAAGAGTTCTTTACCCTACTTAGGAGAGAAAAATGGGAATTTCTTCGAGGAAGATATGCCACCATACCCAAACTTAATAAATATAAAAGCAAAGCCTGCTAAAATTTTCCGTGGACAGGGCAGTCTTTGGGAAGTTCCCACAGCCCAGACTACAGCTCTTAAGCTCCTTTGCCAGGACCTCTTTGCATTTGCCTGGCTATAATGCACCTCCATTTCTCTCTAACCCTCACAACTCATTCCAGGTCAAGGAAAGCTGAGAATCTATCCAATTTTGATCCAATTCCTTCTTGAAAAGTTTAAGCTTATTCCTTCATTCCTCTTTAACGACATTAAGACACTCGAGGAGGGAAAAATATTCAAAACACGGAGAGATGAATGGCAAGACAAAAAAAGAGGGGAAAACAACTTCTTAAAGCTGATTTGAATTGTAGGAAAAACCAAACCTAACGTCTTTGTACACACTTTTGTCTTATGTCAGAACAAACTGCATTCAATTATAATTATGACAGGATGATCCTATCTATGACATGATATCATCTTTTCTTCAGCTCAAGTTCTCATGCCACTAAGCCTTTCAACTCTAGGCAATCATTCAAGAATTCAGAAGTGTTCTCAAGTTCTTGTGTGAACCAAGATGTGTCAACGCATAGCAGGTGGTTCAGCGGCTCTGAGATTCTTCGCTGAGTCCATCCAGCATTTGGCTTAAGCCCCTTACAAGCAATACGTATCCTGCTTTGCAATTAGCCACCCAGGCTTGCTAGGGTTAATAAATTCCCTGATATTTATAACTGGCGACAACAGGTCCAGGTGTCACATATGATGGGACAGAGAGAGTGGTAAGACGGGTAGTTTTAAATTCTGTACCAAGTGCCAACTCCATTCACAAAAGCTTGTTTTCCCAGAGAAGCTTTCCTCCCCTTGTCTACCCACTCTCTCTTTGTGGTTTCATGAACTTTGCTTTCCCTACCTTTGTGGGCTGCTAATATTTGATCAGAGTGTTTTTGGAAAACATGTCTAAAACATGAATAAACTACATCATGATGTTTTTAGAGAGCCTGACTCCGTTTTATAGATTCCGTTTTATGTGTGTCAATTCATATAGAAGTCTGAGCTAACAAGGGCATACCAGGGTTAGGTCACCTGTCATAGATGCTTGGAAAGTAGAGCCATTGGTAACTACTGCCGTCATCCCTTTTACTTGTCTCCTCCTTCCTCCTGGGACAGATGTGTGCTTACTTTCACGAGTAAATTCAGATTTCCCTCCTTCCAGCCCATACTGACTTTTTTGGAAGTTGCTATTTAGTAGGAGTTTCAATTTGCTGGAAGATACTAAATGTGTTACCCATTCAGCTGAACCATTTGAAATTGTTCGGGTTTTGCAGGGTCAAGTAAGGAAAATTCCGTATCATTCAACCTTATACATTGCCTCATCTGAGTCCCACGATGATATTTTGCGGCAGATAATATTATTTCCATTTTACTTTTATTGTGTAGTGTCACATGACTACTCAGGGACAAAAGCTGGGCTTGAAAACTGGGTCTATATGGATTCAAAGCTCAGGCTGCTGTCCTCCCGGTGGAGTTACTGTCTCTACCACCTGGCTGAGCAGGATGGGAGTTAGGACTCTGGCACAAATACGTCCACCTTTTAGAAACCTTGGCATGATAAATTACAGGATCTCAGAACGGGACCATCTTACTCTTTCTATCAAGGTGGAGATACATTTTTTAGAGTCATTTGACAATGACATTAGGTGATAGTGAATTTCAACCCTGACTTAGATATGTCCTATGCTCAAGTAGCTTTCAAAGTCACTGATCTATAGACTGGTGGTTGCCAGAGGTGGTAGGTGGGCAAAACGGGTGAAAGGGATCAAATGGTACAAAATTCCAGTTATACGATCAATAAGTCACGGGGATGTCCTCTACGGCACAGTGACCAGAGTTAACGATACTGTCTTGCAGCTGTGAAAGTTGCGAAGTGAGTAAACCTTAAAAGTTATCACAAGAAAAACATTTGTAACTGTGTGTGGTGGTGATGGATGTTAACTAGAAAATGAGTCACTGTTCGAAAACAGTTTCCTTAAGAAATAATGATCTCCTCTGAAAGTCCGAACGGATGAAAAATTATATAAAATAACACTTGGAGGAAACCAATTTTTTCACAAACCCAACTAAAATCATCTCCAGCGTAAAAGGGATGACCCAGAACAAAGGAAAATGTACTTCCTGGAGACAGGTAATGGTATCAAGGTTGTAATTACACTTAGCCAAGTGCCCGCAAATTAATAAATTTCTAAAAAAGCATGTTCTTAAAGTAGGAAATATTTTTTTCCCAGTCCTGCCCCCTTAAGCCATTTGAACCTGATGGCAAACACCTGTTGTTGTCTAGCAGTGTGAATTAAGCAGGTGTGTGGAAGGCTTATCTTCAAGTCATCGAGGGTTTCTGCCACTCAGCCTTGGGCAGCTTCTGGGTATCATGGATTATCAGTGTGTGTTCCTTCATTTGTTTATATAAACGGACCAATGGCCGTTGAAACACTTCAGAGCACTTAACTAAAGCAAACACAGCTCTTGAACTTTAAATATCCAACTAGAGGAGCTACTGACAAGTAGGACTTAACTTAGCAAATCTCAATATCATTTGGAAACTTAATACACTCTTCCAGATTTACAAAGAAGGCACACAACCCAGACACTTATCTTAACTTTGGCTCCGCATAGAAGATACCATCCTGAGTTGAGACAAGATTCAAAAATAATGCTGCCACCTAGCAGTTTCGCGTGGTTCTTTAATTGCTGTTGGAATTGAAGACGAGGCTACCCAATAAGAGAAGGGAAATAGGGTCTTTAGCTTCTCTCTTAGCCTTCCTGCTTTTGATTCCCTCCCATTGCTGACTCTCTAAACTCAAAGATATTTCTGAGAGAAATCCTGTGAGGAAAACCTTAGATTAACATCAGGGTACCTGGACTTCCGTCCCAGCATTCCCATCATCTGAAAAACTGTGCATAAGTCACAAATCCTCCCTGAGAATCACGTCTCTGAACTGCATGCAAAGACCCTTTCAACTCTAATAGCCAATTGTTCTACTTTTTAAGGAATATACAATGATGAAATCAATTGATTGATTTACATTAGTAGCTAGAGAAAGAGCACCATAGTATCACTGCATGTAAGGTTATATACAATATCCCCAAATAGTGGCAATGGATTCATTGTTGCTTCCTTTATGTCTAGAAAGAAACTGCACATTTCTCTGATGATTTTTAGAAATGTTAATATTGTGATGGCATTTTAGATGCTGGAGAGTTATTCTATGTATTCCCCTTTGGGATTCCATAATCTTACTTTAGTTATTGCTTGGATATGGCTTTGCTTTAGTGCCAGGAGGAAAAACACAAAAGAAAACACATTACTTTTAAGAAATTTAAATCACTTAACCTTATTTCCATTTGCCTTTCTAGGCTGACCAATAAGTTGGATTCTAGTTCTTCCCAACTGTTAGGCTTTCTAATTCAACAGACGTGTTTCTCTTCTCTTCTAGAATGTTAGAGCCACCAGGTTTCTGGTGGGAATGTAAGCTGTCTTTACAGGATTCAAGGCATTAGACTAAAAGAAAATTTTCAGGGGAATCTGAAACTTCTACTGGCTACTGGCCTGTGATTTTATATATAGTGCAAAGAGCATTAAAATAATATTCACAACTTTTGCTACTGATCAACTGTCTTCCATTACAATGAAAGACAAGTCTGCTTCATATGCACCTTTTACAACACACACCTGGCTGGAGCCCATGGAGATAAGTTTCCAACTATAAGATGTTTCTCTTGTTTATCCCTTTTTTTTGATAAAACCATATGCACATCTAACAAGGGAGCAGAGTCCAGAAAAGTTGGAAAATGACATTCGCCCCTCTCCCCAACCCCTGCACCCCTCAAGAACTGTCATTTTAGGGAATAATGCCCAATGTCTTGTCAAGTGCCTCTCTCTGTTTTAAGCTTCTTCTCCTTTTTACATGTAATATTATTATTTTTTTTTATTTTTCACAAAGCCTGGATTGGAGAGGGTGTGAACTACTGAATGAGAAAATCTTAGGCACAGATCCTACAGGGAACAGCTTTTGAAATTCTCCAACATACTAACTCATAATTGGGTTTTAATGCATAAAAAGGCTGAGTAATTTAAATGTTTAGAAAAGAAAACAGTCTTTCCTAGAGTTTATGAAGTGCTAAGCCTATTTCTTATAATGATTAACTGTGATTCATCCTTTCAAACACGAGCATCTTAGAGCATATGCTCTGGAGAAGGAAGAAATGCTGAAGACGCACGCCAAATTACCAAACTAGTGTCTCACCGTGACGGACTTGTAGCACATTTTTGTGAAGTTGGGGAAGTAACAAACCATGAACCCTGCTGAGATGGCTGTCTACCTGCCCCGCCTTACGAAATGAAGAATAAATGTTTCAGAAACATATATTCAGTATCTGTCTGCATGTGGTTCTGCATGATGGCACTTGGTCAGGAAGGAGGTCAGTGGCCTGTAGAAGGTGCCACAGTGCCACAGAGGTCTGTTCTTTGTTTGTTTGTTTGTTTGTTTTCTGGCTGCGTTGGGTCTTCATTGCTGCACGTGGGCTTTCTTTAGTTGCGGCGAGCAGGGGCTACACTTCATCGCGGTGCGCGGGCTTCTCATTGTGGTGGCTTCTCTTGTTGCGGAGCACGGGCTCTAGGCGCACGGGCTTCAGTAGTTGTGGCACGGGGGCTCAGTAGTTGTGGCTCATGGGCTCTAGAGCGCAGGCTCAGTAGTTGTGTCACACGGGCTTAGCTGCTCCGCAGCATGTGGGATCTTCCCGGACCGGGGCACGAACCCGTGTCCCCTGCATCGGCAGGAGGACTCTCAACCACTGCGCCACCAGGGAAGCCCCGTGTAGTACATTCTTCCTGCCCCTTCAGGCAAGGTTTGGATGGCGAAATCTCTGGCCTGAGCCTCAGAATAGTACATGGGACTGAGTGCCATCACTACTGCTTCTGTATCTCGGTATGGCTTAGATGTTCTCCTTGTAAAAAGACAACAGTAAAATGTGGACAATAGTGCCCATGTTGGGCTGTTGTCAGTGTCCGATAGGATAATGCAGGCAAAGGTATATTGTAAGGAGCTCTGCAAATTCCCTCTAATGTTTTTCAGCGGGGAATCAGACCTCTGAATTTGTTAGTGACATTTCAGAGACTCAAAGAAGGAAGGGACAGCCTGAAAATCTGGGACGGTGGATCCTAATTACATTTAATGCAAAAGACAAATAAGCTAATAAATGCGTTTGGTTTCTACTGATGCTGGAAGTGTGCATAGTGGGTAGAGCTAAGCAACCCTGGATTCAAATACAGTCTCTGCCACCGAACAGCTGTATGACTTCAGCAAGGTGGCTTACACTCTACGAAGCATTTTAGAAGGAGAAGGACTGAAAGTAACAAGACTCCTTGGCATCAGCGTCTTAACAAGGACTCTCTGGAAATGTAATGATATGGTATCATCAGCCCAGTACTGAAAGGGTACACAGTCTAGGCGGATAGGTCTCCCAACTACATCCTAAGTCCTCAGATTTAAGCTGGATCCATGAGCTCCTCTGTGGCAAAACCTTCCCAGCCAATGAAGCCAACCCACTGTCTGCGTTGAAGTGTCAATCAACGTCAATTCTATAGCATCCAGTTGGGCATGTAAACTCCCACTCAAGTTTCTTACATTTCCCTTGCTAACAAAACTAGGGGAAGAGTAAGATTTACCTAAATATTCTCATATGCTGAGATGTAAAGGGAGGACAGGTGGAGTGAATTTGAATTTAAGCTCAGTTCTAATGACAAGGTGCCCAAGTCACCCGGATCCCAGGAAATGTGAAATGAAAAACACAAACACAAGCTTAGAGACAGACAGACAGTGTGCAATCAGTAAGGGTACGCACACCGGCTAAGGGTTAAAGTCTAACACAATACATTTATCTGGACTTGTAAACAAACAGTACCCTGAAACGCAGTATCAGAATCAAAAGTACAGTGTGGACTTATGCGTGCTGGCACACCTACTGACCTTGAGTTTTAAGTACTAGCTGTGTGATCTGGGCTCACCGGCCACATCGAGTACAGTTTACCCCCTGGCTCAGAAGTCAAGAGGGGTGATAAGCAGAGGTTAGTGATAATGATGCTATCATACTATTAGAACATGATTGGATATCATGTGAAAATTGTTTTATAAACATTTCCCGATTTAACTTCATCCTTATACTAATAAGCCTTTGGGTTTGATATTACTGATCCCATTTTACGGAGAAGGAAACTGAAGGTAAGAGGCCTAATGTTGCTGAAGCCAAGGGCCTTGTTCTTAATTTTAGGCCATATTCACAGAAATTCAAATTTCGGATCGGATCCCGGAGTCTTCAGTAGAATGACACTGTCATTACTTCTCATTCTCAGAAAGGAACTTGAAACTGTTCCTCCAAAATTTTCCATACTTTGGTTCCAGAAGGGCTTGGAAAGTTCTGCTACCATCAACTGACCAAGTAGATGCTTTAGAGTCTGCAATCATGCAGAATTTGCATGAGAGCTCCTCTCTCGTTCCCAGCTATACCAGGAGGGTGGTCCTGACTGATCTCTCACAGACGCTGACCATTGCAGTATTGACTGACTGCTTCAAAACTGAAAGAAAAATAGACCTCAGATTTATACATTATGACCATAGAAAAAGCCTGGAAGAATTATTTATCTTAAACGATAACAGTGTATAGCTCTGTATACTAATGGAATGGTGGTGATTTTCATTTTCTGCTTTAGATTTGTCTGTATTCTTAAAATATTTTACAACAGACATGCTTTACTTTGTTACTGAAAAAATATGTTGAGAATAACATGGTGATATACTGGTCTGATGATTTTATTTAAAACAATGTCTCTAAAATATTCTCTCTTATAGCACAGTCATCTTATTTTGTTCTGGATTTTAAAACTTATTAAAATGTTATCAGGGGACTTCCCTGGTGGCGCAGTGGTTAAGACTCCATGCTCCCAATGCAGGGGGCCCAGTTTCGATCCCTGGTCAGGGAACCAGATCCCATGTGCAGGCTGCAACTAAAAGTTTGCATGCCACAACTAAGGAGCGGGAGAGCCGCAACTAAGGAGTCTGTGAGCTGCAACTAGGGAGCCCGCCTGCCACAACTAAAACCTGGTGCAACCAAATAAATAAATAAATGAATAATTTTTAAAGCTGTGATCAGTAGTTATACTCTACAGATCTTCCTTGCTTTTACGAATTTACATCCCAATAAATAAGTTGAAAATATTGTTAAGTCGAAAATGAATTTAATACACCTAACCTACCAAACATCGTGGCTTAGCCTACCTTAAACGTGCTTACATTAGCCTACAGTTGGGCAAAACCATTGAACACAAAGCCTATTTCATAATAAAATGTTGAATATCTCATGTAATTTATTGTAAACTGTACTGAAAGCGAAAAACAGAATGTTTGTCTGGGTCCAGAATGGTTGTCACACGTTCACCCATGGGATCGTATGGCTGACGGGCAGCTGCAATGCCCAGCGTCATCAGAGAGAACCGCCCGCGCATCGCTACCCCAGGAAAGGATCAAAATTCAAAATCTGAAGCACAGATTCTACTGAATGCGTATCGCTTTTACCCCATGGTGAAGTCGAGAAACTGTAAGTCAAGCCATCTTAAGTCAGGGGCTGTCTGCATTTATTCGATGCCCTCTGGCTTCCCCTCTAGCATCTGACAGTAACTGGAAGAAGCTATGATAAAACCCTAGCTCTGCCCTCTCTACCTGCATGACCTGGAGTAATTTAACCTCTCCATTTCCTCCCCTATAAAACAGGAATAATAACACCCATCTCGTTGCGTTGAGGTGATGTTTCTTAAAATTCTCTAGGCTTCCATAATTTTTCTTCCCTCTTGATAAATACAGAACTTATTTCATATAAGTCATTTGACACTTAGACTTTCTTAAATTGACTTTATATGTATGATCCTATTTCACCAGCTGGCCAAATGAATAAATGAATGAAAGTGTATCCAACTGTGTACACTGGGTTGGATGTGTGGAGTGTATGAAAGGACACCCATCATCAAGTAGGATCTAATAGCTCCATATAAATAAATACAGTACAAGTTCAATGCTAAGGGAAATTGGCAGGGTGTAGGGTTAATTCCAAAGAGAACCAGAAGCCAGAATGACTTCAGGTATAAGGCGGTATTTGAGTAGGGCCTTGAAAGATGAGCAGACTCTCATCGGCTGGAAATTGGGGACGTGATGAAGAAAAATTAAGAATTTTCTAATTCTCTTTACATCTCTTGCTCTTAGTATTGTGCTCACACAGATCATTTTCCGTTTGGTGGTTCACTGTTCTCTGCTTAAAACATAATCCTTTCCTGGGTGAAATTAGCAATGACCAAATATCTCACATGCCCAAGAAAGAACCAGAGCTTAAATTTGGGGGCTGTTTCCCAGAGGAAGGAGAGCTGGTCTGGAAACTGAGACCTTCAGAGCCCTCTTAGCTATGAAGAAAATGGATTCCTGTGACACATGACAGCAGTGCACTTACAAAGCCAACTTTTGATACATATTCTGCAAAATTTAAGGATTGAAAGCCGTTGTGTTTTTGTTTGCTTTTGTTGTGCTTTCACAGAAGGAAGGTATGCAGAGGCAAACAGAGAGCACATTTTCTAACCTGTATTTCCACATCTGCCAGGCGGGCATGCTAAATAGTACCTACATCAGAGGGTTAAGTTTGCTTTTGTTGTGCTTTCACAGAAGGAAGGTATGCAGAGGCAAACAGAGAGCACATTTTCTAACCTGTATTTCCACATCTGCCAGGCGGGCATGCTAAATAGTACCTACATCAGAGGGTTAACATCCGAAGTGCATAGCAATAGTAAAAGCTTCATAAATGTTTAAAACAAAGGCAAATAAAAATCACATTATTAGAACACACACCCTCTTAACAAAATTATCTAATTATTCTTAGGGGCGCACGCACACACACCCATATCAAGCTCTTTTCCTTAATATTTTAGAGCTTGCTTGTTATCTCTACATGTGTTAGAATTTGTATTTTCTATAAGTAGAAAACCTAGCCACAAGGCATTAACCCCAAAAAGACAACTGGTCATAAAAAAGTTATTTAAAAAATTTTTTCACGTCTAATTAACAGATGAAACCAAAGGCTTTATTTCAGTGACCAGGAACTTCACGACTGTGTTTTCCGTGATGCTGGACCCCATATGTGAAGAACAATGTCCTTTCACCAGTGGCACATCTTTTAGCCCATCATCTTCCTCTACATTGTTTTTACAACAGTTGATCGTGGTACATAGCTCAGTTAACATTTGTCAATTCACTAGTATCTCAAAGCTCTATGCTTAGGGATACAAATGCAGCGTTAAGGGTCATCTTGGGGAATATGACCAGAGAAGGGGCTCAGATCCTGTGAAAGACAGGAAAAACAAGGGGATATAGGGACATAGGTATATGCTTAAATTACACTTGTTTCACTCTTTTATTTTAGAAGAAGATGAAGCTATCTCAGTAAATGTGCTTTGCACTGACAGAATGGCTCTGGAATTCAATGTACAATCAACAGCCTCTTGGCATTATTAACCTGCAGAGTTTATTCTTTCTCCAATAGTATAACCATTTCTCAAAGAGCCCCAGCGCTCCTGCCACGCTGAAGGGTGTCTCTGAACATATATGCAAACATGAGAAGAAATCGCCGAGGGTGGAGGGCTTAGGCTGCTGTTCATTATAATCAATCATCATCATCATCATCACAGGACCATTCATTGGCCACTAACCAGACCCTGTGCTGAATTCTTTCAGAGATGTTTTCATTTAAGTCCTTAGAGCTACTACTATTCCCATTTTACTGGTGAGGAGAAATAATAAGGTCAAGTAACAAGTTTTAGAAGCTCGGAACTAATAAGCAAGGAAGTCAGGATTCCTCCAAAAAGCCTGGTTCTTAACCATTCTACTTCACAGCCTTCTCACCTTTGAGAGGATTTACGGGATGAAGCAGTGGCTAAAATAGCAGCCAGCTCCATAACGGCACACGCTGTGGGATCAGCAGAGGCCTCAAAAAGGCCATGTTTTGAAATGAAAGCCTCCATGGGCCCACAGCAAACACACCGACACACACGCACTCGGGAATTTTATTCGCATGTTCTCCTCGCTGAAACTCTGACCGCCGCACGACAATGTATTCATCGCTAGGTGCCACTAGGGCCCGGCTCGCTTCAAGTGTCACCAATTCCGGGCACATTAATAACACAGTTAATATGAAGGGTTTAGAGCCTCCCCATCGGTGACCAATATGACTCAGCCAAATTTCCTGACCACCGAGGCCACGGAGGGACAATTTGGTAGATTTCATCAACAGTTCTAATTATGTTCCTGTCAAGTGGGGAACGAAGTAATCCGTAACTGGGGGGTGCTCGCAATTTATGCCCCAGACACGGGGTCCTTTCTGTAGTTACGGTGCGCGATGCTTGACTAACAAGTGGGTTCAAAAAGGAATTGATTAGGGAAAACACAGCCCTCTCGCGTGGAGAGGCTTGTCAGGTGGAAGCTTATGAGGAGTTAGGAGGCAATGAATTCTAGAAGCCTTGTTTATCCAAGCAACCGGAGTTCAGGGCTCTCGGCAGCCTTAGAACTGCAGGTTGTAAGACACAGGATCCTGGCTCCAAGCCTCTCTGGGACTTTTTTCAAACTGCTTGATCTGAGCCGCATCTCTGGAGAGGATTTTCGGGCAGACTTTTTCAAGTGCGACAGGAGGGAAGCTGAAGAGGGTGAACCAATGAGCAGTCGACTTACGGAAAAGATTTTTTAAAAATAACAGTTCAGTCTTCAGAGAGCATCATCATGAGAGATACAGGGATATCGTTAGAAGGAAAAAAAAAAAAAGGACCCTCATACGAAGCTATAAATAACGTGCTAATGGAATGTGCAAAGGTTGTTGGGAACAGTAAACTGAAACGTCGCAATACCCCGGTGCACGCTCCCCCGCTTCCCACAACGAAACTAGGAGACCCACAATTAGAAAAGAGTGGGGGGAGGAGAGAAAGGAAAAGGCTGGGAGGGGAGGCTGGGGGAGGGGACGCATCACGCAATTTTGAGTGATTTTCCACTGCCCTCCATGTTGGAATGCAGCTCCTGTTCCCTCCAACTGGGTAATTTTATACATGGCATTCTTATTAACTATTTCAAAGGGGGGAGGGGAGAAGGAGGAAGAGTGATGTGTGTGCTGCCTTTTTTTTTTTCTCCAAGAGTTAAGGCTGGTAACGTTAGCAGCTGCTTGGTTATTATTACCGATCAGTTGTTAATTAAAAGAAAATGAAGCTTCTTAAACTTCAACACCCTATTGCAAATTATGCAAAAGACACAACTAATTGCATTATTAGCAAAAGTTACATTTTAAAATAGCTCCAGGGCTTCCCTGGTGGCGCAGTGGTTCACAGTCCGCCTGCCGAGGCAGGGGACGCGGGTTCGTGCCCCGGTCCGGGAAGATCCCACGTGCCGCGGAGCGGCTGGGCCCGCGAGCCATGGCCGCTGAGCCTGCGCGTCCGGAGCCTGCGCTCCGCAGCGGGAGAGGCCACAGCAGTGAGAGGCCCGTGTACTGCAAAAAAATAAAAATAAAAATAAAAAATAAAAAAATAAAAAATAGCTCCACATAAAGAACTAAAATTCTTTAAAATACTAAAATCTAATCTAAACTCGCTTTTACCAAATGCAGCCTGAGGAGACAGAACTCTGGGGAAAACAAGGGTTTTTCTGCCTCATTCAACAAGGAGAGAAAGAGAAAGAGAAAAACACTTAAATTTTATTACTAAACAATAACAGAAACAGTAAAGACATTTGAAATTACCTAAGGTAAACTATTAGGTAACACATTTAGATCATTCTCACCCAGTACACATGGAATACACATTTGGAAATAGTTAATTCTGGGTCATGCATGGACAATTTTCCAGGCAATGAATTTAGGAAAACCAGGACTCATTATTATTGCTAAGACCTTCCTGGGTTTTTAAATGTAGGACCTGGTCAGAGATGGGGTAGAAATAAGCCCAATATGATGAGAAAGATATTTGCTATTCACTGGGCACTTATCTGAGAAATACATATACACATTTTTTAAAGTTAGAAGACTATGATCCATTGTTCTTTCTTCCCAGGTTGCTTCTACCCTTCGCCTGGGGGGTCAGCGGAGAGCTGCCAGTGTCTGCAAATGATTCTTTGTACTTAATTTTGCTACATGGAGACCAAGGTGTACACAGGGCCCTTGAGGGTCTCTCACACCGCATAAGTGGCAATAAACGAACGCAAAACAAGACGGTGCATTCGTCTCTACAAGCAAGAACTGTGAAATCACTCATTTGATATCCTTGTGCATTTAATATCATTTTGATTCCCCCCCCCTTATTTGTAAAGGTACCACCATCTCTACTCAAGAACAGGGGCTCCTTTAGCAAAAAAAGTAAAACACCGTACAGAAAAAGAACAATTATGGGGAATTCCTTCTTGCTCAACATTGAAACTCCTAAGCTGAACGGAAAGTTCCTTTTGACTATTAGTTTTGGCTAGGGTCCTACCGTAGGTGGAAAACAGAAGCATCATTCTCCTAATCCAGGAGAGAGAGACAAGTTTCCTACTGAAATGTCATCCTGCTTCAGGGTCAAGTATAGAACCCTTTGCATAAACAGCCGGCGCCTGAAGGGCAACTGACAGCTCCGGGAATGAAAGGCCACAAGCTGATTTGGTAAAACGGTCATATTAACTAATAGAGTAAATTATCCCATCTGATGGTGTACCCCAGCGTACCAAAGTCTGGGGAAGACAAGTCTATTTCAGTTCATTATACTTTTTCTTGTTCCTTCACCGCTATCTTCACTTTCTAATTTAATTTCATTTTTTCCCGGTAGGTCATCCACCATGATTCAAGAGAGGAGGGGCAGTACTGAATGGCTGAAGGGCCATCACTGCACTAACACAGAGACAATAGTGTCCACATAGTCCTGATTCTTCATCACTTTGCTCTGAAGCCGCACAACTGATTGGCCCAGAATTCTTCACTAACCTCAAGCAATGCCATGCAGAGAGTGAGTGCTCCAGAAATTGACCTTTTGCAGGGAAAGGGGAAGCAACAGAAGGGCAGTGGTGAGGCAGCACCAGATCACAAGGGGTCAAGGAGCAGGTTGTGACGACTCTATGCAGATCCTCTCCTGGAAACATTTTATGAGAAAGTTGATGGTGAAGGAAATGAGAAAAGCCAGGCAGCTCTCCAAGCAGTTATCAAGGTGTTGGGAAAGTTGTTTGTTTGCTTTTTTTTTTTCCCTACAGTAGGAAAGGCGTCGTTGGAGGTGGAAGAATCCAGCATGTTGGAGAGACTAACTAATGGAGTTGAATCTTAGAAAACATAGGAAGGACCAGGATCGGCTTAGACAGAAAGACGCTTCTCACCAGAGATGGAGAGGAGAAAAGATGCCTGAAGCTCTGATTAACTTGACAATGGAAAAGAGTGGCAAAAGATGAAGTGAGGGACAACTTCTAGTCTTTTAAAAGACGTATGGAGCTACCAGTAACAGGAGTCAAGTAAAAGGTCAAAGCTCCAAAAATAGAAGGCGGTGATACTTACAACATTTAATGAGAGAAGGTAGCTAAAGAAATTCTTTGATGTCTTGCAAACAAAATAACTACTTGATTTATTGAAGTTTCTACTTTTTATCCCATTGTTCTAGAATCATGTGGATTTAGCTCAATAGAGTCACATTGTTTCAAACAGCAGAGTTTAAAAAAAAAATGTGCGTGCTCAATTATGTATTTGCCTCCCAAACAAGTGTAATATTCTGGGAGTTCTATGTGCTGCTTATACAGAGTGAAGGAAGCAGCCAATGTTGCTATTTTAACAAAAATCTGGATTGGAATATTAGAAAAAATTGTTTATCACCAGACTGATTTTCAAACCTAACAAAAATAATGAAGGTATCTGGTAAGTTTGTGATAACACGAAACCCCAACTCAGACGTACTAACAGCACATCATTTTAGAAACAAAAAACTTCCTTGTCCTCTAGTTTACTTTATTGTGACTATGCCTGTGAGCTTTTGCATGGCAAGAATCAGTTCTGTTAGTCTCTCCAGTAAGTGAACTTGAGGACAGAGAGAATACAATGGAATAAGAAAATTAGGTTCCTCTCTCTCCAGTGGGTTAAAACCCATCAGCAGTAAGTCATTGATTTAACTGCACATCCCTTATTATTTTATTTTCCTTTTTTACTGTTTTTATTTCTACAATCACAAGCCAAGCAAGCCCATAATCTCCCATCAGGAGCCTGGCACCAGCACAACAGGACAGCCAGCCAGGCAGCAGGAAGGCAGGTGATCTTCCTCCTTGGCCCTTTCTGTTGTATAAAAGGGGCTTGGCGTGGAGTGGTTTAACAATGGCCACCAACCATTTCTTATTTTTTTCTGAGCAATAATCAATATCAAAAAAGCCTCAAAGGGTATGGGGGTTCCGTAACACATCGTGGCAGCAGAGTTAGCCCAGCAGGCAAACGTTTTGGCTAATTTGAAATCCTCCTGCAGCCAAATCGAACATGACAAGACAATGGCAAAAAAGAGAGGCTATTATCGCCAATGAGAGCCGGTAGATGGTTGAAGTTGGTTTGAGTGGCAGAGATAAAAGGGGGGGAGAGAAGAGAAATAACTAAGAGTGATAATCCCAGATAACACAGGCTGCTAGATACACAGGTACACACATATGCGCGCGCGCGCGCGCACACACACACACACACACACACACACACACACTCAGAGAAGAAAAGGAAAATGCTTCCAAGCTTTAGTGCTGGGCAGATCAAGCATGAGACCACCTCATAATAAGAAGAAATACCAAATAAACTACTCTATGACAAAGCATTGGTCCAGCCCTCAAGTAAAGATACATTTAACTTTGAAGGGACTTCCCTGGTGGCGCAGTGGTTGAGAATCCGCCTGTCATTGCAGGGGACACGAGTTTGAGCCCTGGTCTGGGAAGATCCCACATGCCGTGGAGCAACTAAGCCCGTGCGCCACAACTACTGAGCCTGCGCTCTAGAGCCCGCGAGCCACAACTACTGAGCCCGCACGCCGCAACTACTGAAGCCCATGCACCTGGAGCCCATGCTCCGCAACAAGAGACGCCACCACAATAAGCCCGCGCACCGCAACAAAGAGTAGCCCCCGGTCGCCACAACTAGAGAAAGCCCACGTGCAGCAAAGAATACCCAACAATGCCAAAAATAAAGAAATAAATAAATAAAATTTTTTTTAAAAAGATACATTTTACTTTGAAAACAGTAACCCTTTCCATAGACATCTCTGATTTTTAGAATACTAAAACTGTCATTTCCTGCTTGAATGAATGTGCTGATGTCTCATCATCATTACTGGGGGAATCAGTGATTGAAGACTGGCAAATTCCGGGGTAAGCCAATGACGGGCTTGTGCCTTGGACCCAAAGGTCCCCTCTAGTCATCAGGTGGTCTAGAGAATTTGATATTGTGGGCTGAGGAAGATGAGGAATCATCCTGGAAGGCAACAGGAAGCTAAAAAGCAGGCTGATGGGGTCCTCCGCCATGAACTTTGACCACAGCATCCAGCATGCTGTGCACCAACGAGAGGAAAGAAGATCTGTGGGATGGGCTGGGAGCTGTCCTTTGTAAGATTCACAATTTTAAAAGTGCTGAGATGAATTTTGTCTAACAGTTATGGGCGCAGACTTCTTGGAAAGTAGGTTACAAGGTCAGCCGGCTTCCAGAAACTTTACATTGCAGGGATATTTTTTTTTTTATACATAGGGAGAGTAGACTTAGGTGGCATATGGCTAAAAGCCCTACTACAACCCAGGCTCGGGAGATGAGCTTTTTTTAAGTCTGTTCCCCCAAAATTATCTCTTCACTTAACTGTACCTGAGAAGGCATGAAATGAAGACCAGAGCCGCTTCTACAGATAGCTTTTGTGTTTTTTCTATACCCACTGATGAAACACCTTTCTCCTTCCTTAACCTGCCTCCTGTCTGAGCCCCTGAAATCAGATATGAAAAAGAATGAGCTCATTTCCCATTTATTCATATCATAATTACTCACTGTCATCAGGTGAAAATTGGTTCTGATTCTGGTAATGGATGAAAGAAGCAGTGGTATGACATCAACAATTGGTTTGTTTTTCAATCTACAGAACTGCCGTCTTTAGCATATGAAGATCAAACCACTAACTAACAATTAGCACATGTACACTGTCATTTTTCTCCCCAGTTTTGATAATGACTTTGAAACCCTGACAATTCCTTTTTCTGATAACGCTGCAACTAGAGGCACACGTTGTTAAGACGTTGAATGCATTTTAGAAGAATACTGTGACGTTACTGAAAAAGAATGACTGGCCTAGACAGGGATAGAATACGTGACTCTGGCCTCAATTCACCGTGCTCTAACCACCTACGTTTACTGTAAACAGCATTTCCTTAAGGTTGAAATAACTGGTAGACAGTTATAGTTATCACCAACTGATCCAAAATTGAATGGGTGGCCTCTTTGTTAAAGGGTACTGTGGATCTTTAAATTAAATAGGATTTTTTTCTAATTTCTGGAAAAGGGACAATAGGAGGAGAAGTAGGGAGGGGAGAGAGAGAGAGACGGAGACGGAGATGGAGATGATGGGGATGGAGATAGAGACAGGGATAGAGATAAAGGGAGAGGAAGAGGGAGAGGAAGAAACAGACACTCAGGGTACACTCCCATCAATGGCCTCCCAGCAGTCCTTTGCCTCTTAGGAGCCTAAGAGCACAGAAACAGTCCTGTCTTCAGGGTAAACATCTCAGTCTTTAACTCAGGGGCTAGCAGTCTGGTGGACCCTGGTTTCCACACTGTCCTTGTCCTGGGGGATTCTAGAGGAACTCAATCAGGAAGGAAAGTGTAGAGGTCCGTAACACTGGGCAAAAGCAGCCGCCAGCTTCACTTAGGAGGGAACTTTAACACGAAGGAACAAGGTCTGGGAGCATTTTGCTGCCCACCTTGGAGAGCAGCTAAAAAGAATGCCTCCTCAGGACAGTGGCAGGCCAGGTGGAAACCTAAAACAATTAGACAGGTAGCTTATGGCACGTTCACTTTATCACGCTCACACCTCTTAACTCCCCCCACCCTGCAGGGGAATTATGCGCTCATAGCTTGGAATAAAAGACAAAAAGGCAGGGGTCTGGTTCTAACATAAAACCTTTGGGAAACGCACAAGCTAGTTTATCCAGGTTCAGCAAGTAGTGCAAATCTAACTTTTTTTTAAAAAAAATTCATCTTTATATTTTCAAATGAAAAACTAGAAGAAAATATCTGGGCTTAGGATGGTACAGACGATTTTTTACAAAAGGAACGTATTTCTCATATTGAGGTCCAGTTTTCATATCTAGTTTTCATTTTTCAAACTTAAATTAAGAAATCCTCTTAATATAAAATAGATTTTTGGCCATTAAAGAGAATAAAATTAATTTGTCTGGAAGTTCATTGCCAGATTGAACGAAGTAAAGCCAGAAGATATTTTTCTCCACTATTCATACTGGCAAGAACGACTAAAACTGAACACCGCAAAAGCAAAGATCATTCTTGATGTAGGACAGTCTCACTTAGGAAATCTATGCCATTACCCTATTTATGGGGCCCAGTTCTATGTAAGGTCGTAACTTCCCTTCCCTTTTCTGTCTCAGAGTTGAATTTATATCCTCACACTGCAGCTTAAGACAACACTGGTTCATGGTTCAGTTAAGACATCGCTTACAAGGGAGGTCCGGTTCAGGTCCGCGGAGTACCCATCCATCCTGTGCTTGCATGGCGCTTGCTGTCAAGGGATCCCGTTAGGAAAGGGCCAAGTGGAAGTCGGAAATGAAAGCTGTCACAAAGGGACACCAGGGCAACTATGGCTGAGATTCTATTTGTCTTCAGAGCATCAGAAGCCAGCAGAGTACTCTGTCACAAATTCCACTTCTCTCTCCAACCCTCAGTATCCTTAAAGCAAGAGGCAGATGTACTTCCTGCCTGGAGATGCAGCACCAACCCAACTGTCACCCAGGACTCCAATTAAGTGTATGTGACGCGCTTACAAGATAACCCAGGCAGAGAGTAAACTGTCCATTTTACCAGTTGTAAATGGTTTTCTTAAGAAGATGTGCATCTTTATCTATCCATTGACAAGAAAGCACTACTACTAATCCAAGAAGCAAAGCGCTATGGATTTGACACTGTATTTATCCCGTAAAACTTTGAAGACGTAAAAGCTGGCTGAAGACTGCTTTGTGGCCTCATGTGCCAGATGTGAGCTAACATACACAAACGCAGGGGTGGTATTCTTCTTTGACCTGGTGGAATTTCATAAAAACCCACTAAACTGGAATCCAGACTTTATGCCTGTGAAATATGCACCATCAAAACACCATGCTAGTGAACAAACACTAGTAGTGATTCATTCTTCTTTCTTTCCGCCTTGAAAGGAATACAATTACCTTGTCCTCAATTCATGATGACCAGGAACTCAAAACAGACCACCTCATTGCTTCACAGCTTAAACGAGGATGAAAAGGAGACAGATGAGACAGGCTCTTCTCCTGTTTTAAAATTTTTGTTTCCATGCATCTTTTCAAACCTGTCCTAACAAACGGACCTATTAAGAAATAAAGTTGTGTTTTGTTCTGTTTTGCCTGAGTTTTATGAATCTTTTATTTTTTTGCAACAATAACATGAAAAGCAGGGAGTTTCAAAATTGTGATTTTATTAACGAATGGAAGATCACCGTTTTCCACAGGGCTTTACAAAACATTCCATCAGCGGTGTGAGGCAGGTCGGAGAGACCAACTTTTCCAAGGTATTAAATTAAAAGATGTTGAATTAAGTTAAATGCCCCACGTTGAATTGACATCTCCCCTTTTTTAATGCAAGCTAAGATTGATGAAAAATACCACTTATCTACATTAAGGGTCAAAATCTCTAGCAAAAGGAGCTTCTGGTTCAACACGTCAGAGCAGAGTCAGTCTTCCATAATCCAGGGACCAGGACGCGGATCACATTCTGATGATCCAATTAATGGTGGGATACTTTGCAATCATCTAGCAAGCAAGGCCCCTAACAGATTGTGGGGCTGTAACATCAATTTCTTAAGTGCATTTAAAGGATTACAAATGTTAGTCCTGGCTTGAGACTGAAACACCTATTGAGGTGCTCTGAACCACATTACTGTAATTGGGTACCTAAAATTAATGCCATTTCTTCTGATGGGTGAGTTGAATACACTGGAATTAAGAGTTCTTTCAGCGGTATGTCACTTTCCCATTCTTTCTTCCTTTTTTGTTTCCTTGCAACATAAATCCAAATTGAAATAACTCTTTTTTAATCCAGGTAGATTTAATTACAGCCTTCAGGAATCCAAGTATTGTCCTAATTTTACCTCACACACTGTTTGGGTGCTTTCTCCTTTGCCTTGTTATCTTAATATGCAGTGCTTAGGAGAGGAAAATACAATTATTTTCTTAATAAAGCTAAGGGAATGAGGGAGGGGAAAAAGGAGAGGAAAAGTCCCTTTGCTTCTCCTTCCTTCCAGCCAGATGAACCTCTTTAAGGACACAGAGGATAGCACTTGAAATTGACCACAAGTCTGCGGAATTAAGCACCATATCCTCCCTAAATCTTTCATTCTTTCTCAAGTCAGTTTAAGTAAAAGTCCTGATAAGGGGAGAACTGGATAACTGGGCACTGTCTGAATATTTTAAATTCTAAAATAAATATGGGTACCTTCTTTCCCATCTTTATCTTTACTAAGTCCCTCAACTTAGGGGAAATTGCATGGTATCAGTCCATGGCTCCAAACCACCCCAAACTTGCTTACGAGAAAGTGAATGAAATCTGCACTTCTCACCTTAGTCGAAAAGGCTGGCACACTCTACCCTGCTCAATCTGATGCCATATTCGACCTCTCTCCAACCTGTGCACGGAGCTCTGTCCTCATGGGCCTTCTCCCTGTCATCCAAACACACCAAGCTCCTCTCTCCCTCCATTAAAGCCTGCTCACTGCTTGGAAACTCTACCCTGAAACATTGCCCTAACTTTCTCCAGGTTTGTAGTCACATACAAACTTACAGGTTTGTAGTGTATTACCATTGTATGACTATGTATTGTATTACTCTGGCTCTGTCATAAAATAACACTCAGGCATTCCATCCTACTCAAGTCATATGCTCTCTCTCTCTTCCTAGCATAGTGTGTGTGTGTGTGTGTGTGTGTGTGTGTGCGCACAAATAGTAATACATGCACCATGCATGCATGCATGTACACACATATACACACACACAAACGACAACTCCAAACAAGTAGGGACTTCGTTTCATTCACTACTATAGCCCAAGTGACCAGACAGTACCTGGCACAATTAAATATTCGTTTACTTGAATGAAACTGAATTTTTGCATGGTTGATTCTGCTTTCTTATTCCCAGCTCAGACCAAATGTTTTCACCACAGAAGACCCCCCAGATGACTCTTAAATAAAGTAGGACTTTCCCAGCCCATCCTCAGGGTCACTAGCTTATTACCTTGTTTTATCATCTTCCTATCACTTATCACTATCTGAAATAGTATATGCATGCATACATGTATGTATGTACATGTTTATTGTCTATTTCCCTATCCTATTACTCAAGGATAATAGGGCAGAACAATGTTTTTCTGTCTTGTTCACCTTGGTGTCTTCAGTGCTAAGAATAGCATTTGGCACGTAGAAGCAGTGCCACAAATATTTGCTAAATGTGAACGAATTTATTTCAGCCAAAGATAGTCAAATATGCAAGAGCCTTTATCAGAACAGGGTCACAGGTGATGCACATTTTCTTCACCTAATTTTACTAGCAATACAATAAAGAATCTAATATAAGGATAACATTCATGCATTGTAATTTATTCCACCCGCTATGGAAAGACCAAGTTGGTCATGGTAGTCACCATCAGCTTTGGTGGGGAGACAAAGAAAGACTGGAAAAAAAAAAAAAGTCTGACTCAGCAAAGCTGATTCTGGGCAAAATTGGGAAATAGGTGATGCCTGTCAGAGCTGCTTCCGATCTTCTGTTCTGCGCTGTTTCCCTGCTTCTAAACTGTACTGTTCCCCTTACTCTACCCCGAAGCACCCAGTGGCCTCCTCTCAGTATCTAACTCAAGTTTTCCCCTTCCCCTAAAACACTCCACTTCTGGAACTTTCTCACTCATCCTTGTGCTTCTCCTAAAATATTCAAGTTCAGGTATCACATTCTCCCAAGTCTCTACTCTTAGACTTAAGCTAATCTGATAAATTTCTGGATCTAAACAGCAACAGCAGGCACTAGTAGTGAACATGACCCCATTCTCCTGGGAAAGTGATGTGCCTTCCACCTGGGGTGTCTCTGATCCTCCCCCGCTCTGGGAGGATGGGGATGGAAACCCGGTTTCCACTGTTCCGAGAAGGAAACAATCTACGGCAGGATTTCCAGTGCCTCTTCTTTTCTTTTCTTTCCTTCCTTTCTCTTCCTTCCTTTCCCTCCCTCCCTCCGTCCCTCCCTCCCTCTGTCCCTTCCTTCCTTCCTTTTAGCATAATCATTTAGACTTTTTTTCTTCCTGACAGTAAAAGAAACTTTATTTCAAAAATACAGCAGAAAATTGAGATCATATACAAAGAAAAAAAATTTAATTACCCATAATGTTACCATCCCTAAATAACTAATTGGTGGTTTGTTTGCATTTAGTCTGTTCTCTTTGGACATCTTTACATAGTTAATATCTTATTTTAGATACAGTTTACAAGCCTACTTTTTCCCACTTACTGTACCATGAAAATATTTCCATGTCTTCAGAGTCTTAAGAAACATTTGGGCACAACAGAAGACTTAGAACAGAGTATCGCGTTAGAGGGATGTATTGCCATTTAGTTAACAATGCTCTATAATAAAATATACTTCTACTTATAAATAAGGAAACAATAAACATATGTCTTTGTCTTGAGGGGTTAGCAAACTTTTCCTCTAAAGGGCCAGATAGTCAATATTTTAGGTTTTTCAAGATATATGGTCACTATTGAATTCCACCCCAGTTATAGGCAATATGCAGATAAATGGCTGTGACTGTATTCCAATAAAACTTTATTTACAAAAATAGGCATTGGACAGGATTTGGTCCCAAGACAGTGATTTCCCATCCCAACCCGTGATCTAGAGCTCTGATGCTTTCTCAGGATTTCTCAGGAATAACTGAGTCAAAAAAGGGTGTGAACATCTATCACAAATTTTTTACACCCACTGGTGATCTCCTACATGGTTTCTTTCTTGATTTTTCACAATAGCAAAATTGTTTATTTAATAATTTAAGGGAGTCCTCACCCAATTAACAATCCTCAAAAAGGAGAGAAACTGAGGCTCAGATAAGGCTGAGCTTGGGTCTTCAGTTTCATTTGACAATCCCTTTATGCAATTGTCTTCAAAGATAGACCTTTTATGGGAATGTAAATTGGTGGAGAATGTAAGCCACTACGGAAAACAGTATGGAGGTTCCTCAGAAAACTAAAAATAGAATCACCATATGATCCAGCAATACCACTCCTGGGCATATATCCAGACAAAGCTCTAATTCAGAAAGATACATGTACCCCTATGTTCATAGCAGCACTATTTACAATAGCCAAGACATGGAAACAACCTAAATGTCTATCGACAGAGGAATGAATGAAGAAGATATGGTGTATATATACAATGCAATACTATTCACCATAAATAAGAATGAAATAGTGCCATTTGCAGCTACATGGATGGACCTAGAGATTACGATACTAAGCAAAGTAAATCAGAAAGAGAAAGACAAATACCATATAATATCACTTATATGTGGGATCTAAATTATGACACAAATGAACTTATCTATGAAACATAAACAGACTCACAGACATAGAGAACAGATTTGTGGTTGCCAAGGGGGAGGTTGGGTGGGGGAGGGGTGGATTGGGAGTTTGGGGTTAGCAGATGCAAACTATTATATATGGAATGGATAAACAACAAGGTCCTACTGTACAGCACAGGGAACTATATTCAACACCCTGGGATAAGCCATAATGAAAAAGAATATAAAAAAAGAATGTATATATGTGTACAACTCTGTCACTTTGCTGTACAGCAGATATTAACACAACATTGTAAATCAACCATGCTTCAATAAAAAAATAAAATTAAAAAATACAGATATTGGGGAGGCCTTCAAGATAGCGGAGGAGTAAGATGTGGAGATCACCTTCCACCACACAAATACATCAGAAATACATCTACATGTGGAACAGCTCCTACAGAACACCCACTGGATGCTGGCAGAAGACCTCAGACCTCCCAAAAGGCAAGAAACTCCCCATGTACCTGGGTAGGGCAAAAGAAAAAAGAAAAAACAGAGACAAAGAATAGGGACGGGACCTGCACCAGTGGGAGGGAGCTGTGAAGGAGGAAAGGTTCCCACACACTAGAAGCCCCTTTGCGGGCGGATACTGTGGGTGGTGGAGGGGGGGAGCTTCGGAGCCACGGAGGAGAGCGCAGCCACAGGGTGCAGAGGGCAAAGTGGGGAGATTCCCGCAGAGGATCGGTGCCGACCAGCACTCACCAGCGCAAGAGGCTTGTCTGCTCACCTGCCAGGGTGGGTGGGGGCTGGGAGCTGAGGCTCGGGCTTCGGAGGTCGGATCCCAGGGAGAGGACTGGGGTTGGCGGCGTGAACACAGCCTGAAGGGGCTAGTGCGCCACAGCTAGCCGGGAGGGAGTCCGGGAAAAAGTCTGGACCTGCCTAAGAGGCAAGAGACCACTGTTTTGGGGTGCACGAGGAGAAGGGATTCAGAGCACTGCCTAAAAGAGCTCCAGAGACGGGC
This sequence comes from Physeter macrocephalus, assembly GCF_002837175.3. Taxonomy (NCBI): domain Eukaryota; kingdom Metazoa; phylum Chordata; class Mammalia; order Artiodactyla; family Physeteridae; genus Physeter; species Physeter macrocephalus. The sequence goes on from NC_041217.1 coordinate 15,832,666, forward strand.
ATGAGACGCTAAGGCTGCTGCTGCCGCCACCAAGAAGCCTGTGTGCGAGCACAGGTCACTCTCCACACCTCCCCTCCCAGGAGCCTGTGCAGCCCGCCACGGCCAGGGTCCCGTGATCCGGGGACAACCTTCCCCAGGAGAACGGAGGGCGCGCCTCAGGCTGGTGCAATGTCACGCCGGCCTCTGCTGGCCGCAGGCTCGTCCCGCACTCCGTGCCCCTCCCTCCCCCGCGCCTGAGTGAGCCAGAGACCCCGAATCAGCAGCTCCTTTAACCCGGTCCTGTCTGAGAGAAGAACAGACGCCCTCAGGCAGGCGACGTATACACAAAGGTGGGGCCAAATCCAAAGCTGAACCCTGGGAGCTGTGCGAACAAAGAAGAGAAAGGGAAATCTCTCCCAGCAGCCTCAGGAGCAGTGGATTAAATCTCCACAGTCAACTTGATGTACCTGCATCTGTGGAACACCTGAATAGACAACGAACCATCCCAAAACTGAGGCAGTGGACTTTGGGGGCAAATATAGACTTAGAGTTTGCTTTCTGCATCTCATTTGTTACTGGTTTTATTTTTTACTAGTTTAGTATTTAGAGCTTATTACCATTGGTATATTTATTGATTTGGTTGCTCTCTTCTTTTTTATATATATATATTTTTTCCTTTTTTTCTTTTTCTGAGTGTGTATGTGTATGCTTCTTCGTGTGATTCTGCCTCTATAGTTTTGCTTTTGCCATTTGTCCTATGGTTCAGACTGTCCTTTATTTTATATATATATAGTTTTCAGCAGTTGTTATCATTGGTGGATTTGTTTTTTGGTTTGGTTGCTCTCTTCTTTCTTTCTCTTTTTCTTTTTTCTATTACTTTTTAATTTTTAATAATTTTTTCTATTTTAATAACTTTATTTATTTTCTCTTTCTTTCTTTTTTTTTTTTCCTTCCTTCTCTTCTGAGCCATGTGGCTGACAGGGTCTTGGTGCTCCAGCCGGGTGTCAGGCCTGAGCCTCTGAGGTGGGAGAGCTGAGTTCAGGATATTGGTCCACCAGGGACTTTCCAGCTCCATGTAATATCAAACGGCAAAAGCTCTTCCAGAGATCTCCATCTCAACGCTAACACCCAGCTCCACTCAACGACCAGCAAGCTACTGTGCTGGACACACTATCCCAAACAACTAGCAAGATAGAAACACAACCCCACCCATTAGCAAAGAGGCTGCCTAAAATCATAATAACTTCACAGACACCCCAAAACACACCACTGGATGTGGTCCTGCCACCCAGAAGGACAAGATCCAGCCTCATCCACCAGAACACAGGCACCAGTCCCCTCCACCAGGAAGCCTACACAACCCATTGAACCAACTTTAGCCACTGGGGACACACACCAAAAACAACGGGAACTACGAAGCTGCAGCCTGTGAAAAGGAGACCCGAAATACAGTAAGTTAAGCAAAATGAGAAGACAGAGAAACACACAGCATATGAAGGAGCAAGGTAAAAACCCACCAGAACAAACAAATGAAGAGGAAATAGGCAGTCTACCTGAAAAAGAATT
>NC_041217.1:15834723-15836721 GCF_002837175.3 Physeter macrocephalus
TTAACAGTTGATCTTTCAGCAGAAACTCTGCAAGCCAGAAGGGAGTGGCAGGACATATTTAAAGTGAAGAAAGGGAAACACCTACAACCAAGTTTACTCTACCCGGCAAGGATCTCATTCAGATTTGACGGAAAAACTAAAACCTTTACAGACAAGCAAAAGCTAAGAGAATTCAGCAGCACCAAACCAGCTTTACAACAAATGCTAAAGGAACTTCTCTAGGCAGGAAACAAAAGAGAAGGAAAAGACTTATAATAACAAACGCGAAGCAATTAAGAAAATAGTAATAGGAACATACATATCGAGAACTACCTTAAATGTAAATGGATTAAATGCTCCAACCAAAAGATATAGCCTTGCTGAATGGATACAAAAACAAGACCCATATATATGCTGCCTACAAGACACCTACTTCAGACCTAGGGACACATACAGACTGAAAGTGAGGGGATGGAAAAAGATATTTCATGCAAATGGAAATCAAAAGAAAGCTAGAGTAGCAATTCTCATATCTGACAAAGTAGGTTTTAAAATAAAGACTATTATAAGAGACAAAGAAGGACACTACATAATGATCAAGGGATCAATCCAAGAAGAAGATATAACAATTATAAATGTTTATGCACTCAACACAGGAACACCTCAATACATAAGGCAAATGCTAACAGCCATAAAAGGGGAAATTGACAGTAATACAATCATAGTAGGGGACTTTAACACCCCACTTTTACCAAGGGACAGATCATCCAAAATAAAAATAAATAAGGAAACACAAGCTTTAAATAATACATTAAATAAGAGATCGACTTAATTGATATTTATAGGACATTCCATCCAAAAACAGCAGATCACACTTTCTTCTGAAGTGCTCATGGAACACTCTCCAGGATAGATCATATCTTGGGTCACAAATCAAGCCTTGTTAAATTTAAGAAAATTGAAATCGTATCAAGTGTCTTTTCTGAACATAACACTATGACACTAGATATCAATTACAGGAAAAATATCTGTAAAAAATACAAATACATGGAGGCTAAACAATACACTACTAAATAACCAAGAGATCACTGAAGAAATCAAAGAGGAAATAAAATATACCTAGAAAGAAATGACAATGAAAACACAACGACCCAAAAACTATGGGATGCCGCAAAAGCAGTTCTAAGAGGGAATTTTATAGCAATACAATCCTATCTCAGGAAACAAGAAACATCTCAAATAAACAACCTAACCTTACACGTAAAGCAATTCGAGAAAGAAGAACAAAAAACGCTAAAATTAGCAGAAGGAAAGAAATCGTAAAGATCAGATCAGAAATAAATGAAAAAGAAATGAAGGAAACAAAAGCAGAGATCAATCAAACTAAAAGCTGGTTCTCTGAGAAGGTAAAGAAAATTGATAAGCCATTAGCCAGACTCATTAAGAAAAAAAAGGGAGAAGACTCAAATCAATAGAATTAGAAATGAAAAAGAAGTAACAACTGACACTGCAGAAATACAAAGGCTCATGACAGATTACTACAAGCAACTCTATGCCAATAAATGGACAACCTGGAAGAAATGGACAAATTCTTAGAAAAGCACAACCTTCCGAGACTGAACCAGGAAGAAATAGAAAATATAAACAGACCAATCACAACCACTGAAATTGAGACTGCGATTAAAAATCTTCCAACAGGGGCTTCCCTGGTGGGGCAGTGGTTGAGAGTCCGCCTGCCGATGTAGGGAACATAGGTTTGTGCCCCGGTCCGGAAGGATCCCACGTGCCGCGGAGCGGCTGGGCCTGTGAGCCATGGCCGCTGGGCCTGCATGACCGGAGCCTGTGCTCTGCAGTGGGAGAGGCCGCAGCGGTGAGAGGCCCGTGTACCGCAAAAAAAAAAAAAAAAAACAAACAAAAAAAAACAAACCTTCTAACAAACAAAAGCCCAGGACCAGATGGCTTCACAAGCGAATTCTATCAAACATTTAGAGAAGAGCTAACACCTATCCTTCTCAAACT
>NC_041217.1:15837616-15842588 GCF_002837175.3 Physeter macrocephalus
AATCTCTTGCATTCCTATACACTAAGGATGAAAAATCTGAAAGAGAAATTAAGGAAACACTCCCATTTACCATTGCAACAAAAAGAATAAAATAGCTAGGAATAAACCTACCTAGGGAGACAAAAGACTTGTATGCAGAAAACTATAAGACACTGATGAAAGAAATTAAAGATGATACAAACAGATGGAGCAATATACCATGTTCTTGGATTGGAAGAATCAACATTGTGAAAATGAGTATACTACCCAAAGTAATCTACAGATTCAATGCAGTCCCTATCAAAGTACCAATGTCCTTTTTCACAGAACTAGAACAAAAATTTTCACAATTTGTATGGAAACACAAAAGACCCCAAATAGCCAAAGCAATCTTGAGAAAGAAAAACAGAGCTGGAGGAATCAGGCTCCCTGAGTTCAGAATATACTACAAAGCTACAGTAATCAAGACAGTATGGTACTGGCACAAAAACAGAAATATAGATCAATGGAACAGGATAGAAAGCCCAGAGATAACTACAATGAGGTATCACCTCACACTGGTCAGAATGGCCATCATCAAAAAATCTACAAACAATAAATGCTGGAGAGGGTGTGGAGAAAAGGGAACCCTCGTGCACTGGTGGTGGGAGTGTTAATTGATACAGCCACTATGGAGAACAATGTGAAGGTTACTCAAAAAACTAAAAGCAGAACTACCATATGACCCAGCAATCCCACTACTGGGCAAATACCCTGAGAAAACCGTAATTCAAAAATAGTCACGTACCACAATGCTCATTGCAGCTCTAATTACAGTTGGCAGGACATTGAAGCAACCTAAGTGCCCATCGACAGATGAATGGATAAAGAAGATGTGGCACATATATACAGTGGAATATTACTCAGCCATAAAAATAAACGAAATTGAGTTATTTGTAGTGAAGTGGATGGACCTAGAGTCTGTCTTACAGAGTGAAGTAAGTCAGAAAGAGAAAATCAAATACCGCATGCTAACACATATATATGGAATCTAAAAAAAATAAAATAAAACACATGGTTCTGAAGAACCTAGGGGCAGGACAGGAATAAAGACGCAGATGTAGGGAATGGACTTGAGAACATGGGGAGGGGGAACTGGTAAGCTGGGATGAAGTGAGAGAGTGGCATGGACATATATACACTACCAAATGTAAAATAGCTAGCTAGTGGGAAGCAGCTGCATAGCACAGGGAGATCAGCTCGGTGCTTTGTGACCACCTAGAGGGGTGGGACAGCGAGGGTGGGAGGGAGACACAAGAGGGAGGGGATATGGGCATATATGTATATGTAAAGCTGATTCACTTTGTTAGAAAGCAGAAACTAACACACCACTGTAAAGCAATTATACTCCAATAAAGATGTTAAAAAAAATACAGATCTTTTATAACAGATTCAGTTGCAAAATGCAAGTTTCTGGAGGCCTGCAACAGTGCAGTCACCAAACCAAGGAAAGACACAGTTGCTCTGATTATTCCATATTCCTTCCAGGTAAGAATTTCAATGGCCACCAATAGCAGGACTGACCACTCCTTTTTTATTTTTAAATAAGCAACACAAGAGGGCTGGTAATCACATATTATGACCACTGCTTAGGCCACAAGGCTGTGTTGAAAATGCACTTACAGAACATCAAGGCCTTCTGTGTGCAACGCCTGCTACCAGGATGCGATATTATTAAAGTCTGAAAAAGTAGGAGGGTATAAATGTCTGCTGTCTCCAGTTTTCAAGGAATGCTTATATTTTCACTATAAATCTACTGTCACATGGCATTATGTTCCAATTTTAGTTTTACTTAATAAGCTGTATGGGGGTGGAGAGCCTCTTTGCTACTTGTCTTCATTCTCTGCAGAGATGGCCTCAAAGGAGTTCACAAGTCACCATGATTTAACTGGAGTGGAAAGGAAAGGGATACATTTTAATCCCTAAGATACATTTCTTCAGGGCACTAAGAGCAGTTTTTGTTTTTTGGGTTTTTGGTTTTTGCATTTTGTCGTGTTTTCTTCCTAACTGTACGAATGCATCCCTTTCCCCACAACCCATCAGGGATGAATCTCATGAGTCGTTTCAGTCCAAGCTGCTTTGTCAGCAGAGCAGTTTTCATTATTCTTCAGCACAGGGTCTTCCTAAGTTGGGCACGTTCAGGTCTGCGATTCTACTATGGGACAAAGTCGCACAAAGCCTCTTCATTTGTGGCCTTTTATCAAAACTGTTGAGCTGATGGGTCCACATACAGACACTGGGCATCTGGTTGGCGGGAGACACACTTTGCCCACTAAAGCTCCGAAACACGATAATCTGTTTGGGGAGTGAAAGGGGGACAACTCCCTTCTTGCCTCCTTCTGCAGCTATTATATATTTTTTTAATGTCATAAATAAATGCTGTTTCAAAGTGTTGCAGTAGGACAGCATTTTTCGACCTCAGCACCACTGAGCTTTGGGGCCAGATCATTCTGTGTTGTTGGGGCCTGCCCTGTGCATTGCTGGATGTTTAGTAGCATCTCTGAACTCTACTCAATAGATGTCGGTAGCAGCTGCTCAGTTGCAACAACCAAAAATGGCTCCAGACATGGCCAAATGTCCTCTGGGAGGTAAAATCACCCTGGTGGAGAACCACTGGATTAGAGGGACCTAGCGTCCAGAGGCACACCCCGCACTCGGTCATTCCCCCCGCCAAATATGGTTCTGGGATGGCAAAGGCAGTAGACCATGGAGCCCTAAAAAGTCTCCAAGTCCAAGTGGACTGAGCCATCCATGACCATGTGAACTGTCTCTCTACCAGCAGGCTGAGGTAGCTGGTTTGCTGTGTTCAGTAGTCCTTACAAAGCTAGATAGGAGCTTCTTGGTTGTTTTTTTGACTCATTAGATCACCCCGCTCAAAATGATATACACACAGATAATGAAACTTAGATAGGAGCTTCTTGGTTGTTTTTTTGTTTTGTTTTGTTTTTTTGACTCATTAGATCACCCCGCTCAAAATGATATACACACAGATAATGAAACTTAACCCCTAAGGACTAGTTAACTGTTTAGCAGTGTATACATTTCATAAAACCATTTCCATACCTCTAGTTTTAAATTCATTAAACAAATTAATAGCTACCCTGTGCTCTCCATCGCACAGCAGGTTGCTATGGGATGCTTGCTAAATTACCCCTTTCTATCACTCCTCCAGCGATCTCAGAGACAGTTAAACTTTGCTGTGCTGGAAATGTTGCCTACCAATTTACAGCAAAGCTCATATTTACTATATTTAGTGTGAATCATTGACTGAACTTCAGAAAATATGTGTCTCTGTTTGGTGTACTTCTGGAACATTCCATCAGCTTTAAAGCACAGCGCATGCACTTTTGTCACTCTTGGAAAAATGAGGGAGAAGCATTTAATAGGCAATATTAGTGTTGAATATGCATTAGAAATATATTTTTTACTCATATATCTTTCATCTTAAAGTCCCCTAAATGCGCTTAAATGTCTTGTATTTTTTTTCCTCTTGACATGTTTTCATGAGGAGAAAAATGCTTTTCTGCTATGACTACCTACGACCCATTCATTATCTCTCTATTTCTGAATACCAGTATAACAAGACAAATTAGACAGTAAATCTCTTTTCTATAAACTTATTGTGACCTTTACATGCATGTTAGGATTTTTGTGAACTTAAAAAATATTTTCTATTAAAGATATCTTCATACTCTGCTTCAATCATATTTCACCATATTTACAGCGTTCACCTCAGGTTTGAAAGGAGTCAGGGTGAACTAATTCATTGTTTACACTCAGAATCCTAGGTGGCCCAATCCCATAAAGGTAGTACAAAGCACTGTATCTTTCGTTCTTAGTACTTATCTTAATCTTAATAACTAGTCAGACAAGTGACTCCAGAGTCTGGGGCTTATCAGCTGGAATTCGTCACATGAACCCAACAGAAGACAAAAAATGCATTATATAACCATGCTATACAAATTGTTATCTTTTGATATGTAAAGTTATTCGTTCAAAAGCCTATAGGAGATTTTCATTTATTTATTTATTTATCCTTTGCTGAACCCAAATTCCACTTGTTCATATTAAATTGGATAGCACATGAACAGAAATGCTCTTGTTGGGTGTTATCTGTGAACAGTGTTTACTTCCAAGAGATCAAAAGGATTCTTCCTGCTTCATTTCAGAATTGGCTATCAGGAACAATCTGCTTGAAACCCAAGCTTTGATACCGATTATTTGGGAAACAGATTAAAAAGAAAATAAAAAGGCCCATGTTCCTTAAACATTCGGAAATGTCAACTGCTTTCGTTGAACTTTCAGTGTCTTCCTCATTAGAAGGCTGTCTGGATTCCTTTAATATAGGCTTACCCAAACAAGGGCAATATTAAGCCAGCCACACTACAGTTTTCCCAGATCATGTCCTGAGTTAAAAATAGGACGTGACTCTTAACTGTACACATTGAAGGTATCTTCCTCAAGAGCAGCGAGAAGCTTATTTAGTTTCTTTTGGGGCAGATGATTTATTATGAATCTTTCTAATTATACCTTCAAAATTTTCATTCTAAATAAATGGGGTCTCTGAGAGGTGTAATGAATTTTATTTTGCCTCTTTCCAGAAGACGTACTTATCAGTTTTACAGAACATTTTATTATGTCTCTAATGAGCTAAATATATTTACTCAGATTTCAAACAGAAATATATACACAGTTTAAAAATGTAGATGGCCAAATAATCAGCATATTTCAAATGAATTATTTTCTTTAAAATCACTCTTTTTGCCTTTTTTTCCAACTAAAATGAATTGTGAAGATACCTATTAAATGGCAGCTGGGTTTTAGCTTTTTACCTATGTTGTCAACTTCAATATACTTTCCAATAAATGCTACCTTATTACCTTTCCTCTATTTTCAGGAGAAAACATTAACTCATTAGTTATTTTAAGAATTCTTTTTTTTTTTTTTTTTTTTT
>NC_041217.1:15842623-15853285 GCF_002837175.3 Physeter macrocephalus
ACTGTTGTGGCCTCTCCCGTTGCGGAGCACAGGCTCCGGACGCGCAGGCTCAGCGGCCGTGGCTCACGGGCCCAGCCGCTCCGCGGCACGTGGGATCTTCCCGGACCGGGGCGCGAACCCGCGTCCCCTGCATCGGCAGGCGGACTCGCAACCACTGCGCCACCAGGGAAGCCCAAGAATTCTTAATGTTAAGACCATATTACTTTTGGTGGGATTGGGATCAAGTTCGTTAACATTTGCATCCTTAAAAGAGATGCAGTTGCTACTCAATTCACCATAGGTAGTTTCAAAACAAAGACCTCCTCTAGAAATTGCATTATGTCTGGAAATAGGCTGACGATGAGATCTGGTGACCAGACATATGTATGTGAATCTTTGGTTTGATAATTATGTACTTTACTGGGTTTCTATCTCCTTTCTATCAATAATCGAAGGCACATTTTTAAGACATTTCAATACATGCAAAATGAAAGGTAGCAGAGTTTAATATGAAAAGAGTATATTATATATCATCTTCCTAGGGATTAAACTCTTTGTATAATATGTAATAAACAGCCTGCTGTTTTCCAAAATGGGAATGAGAAAGATGGATGGTATTGATTATAGATTTTCTACTTCTCACTGATTCTATTGATGAAGGAAGAAAGGGTCAGAAACTAAAAAAGCATGGATATATGTATATGGACAATATAACTGACTCTCTTTGCTGTACACCTGAAACTAACACAACATTGTAAATCAACTATACTCCAATAAAAAATAAATAAATAAAAATACAATAAAATAGATAACCAACAAGGACCTACTATATGGCACAGGGAACTCTGCTCAATATTCTGTAATAACCTAAATGGGAAGAGAATTTGAAAAAGAACAGATACATGTATATGTATAACTGAATCACTTTGCTGTACACCTGAAACTAACAACATTGTTAATCAACTATGCCCCAATATAAAATAAAAATTAAAAAAGAGAAAGTCAATTATCTTCTGATAACCAAAAAAAAAAAAAAGAAAGTAAAGACAAGAGCAGATATGAAATAGAAAACAAACCTACAGTAGAGAAATTCAACAGTGCCAAAAGTTGGTTGTTTGAAAAGATTAATAAAATATATAAACTTCTAACAACATTGTCCAACTGAAAACCAGGGAAGGCACAAATAACCAGTATCAGGGATGAACATTCCAGTAGATTTTTAAATGTAAAAAAGATATGAACAACTTTACGCTGGTAAATTTGAAAATTTAGTTGGTATGGACAAATTCCTAGGAAAATACATCTTACCAAAGCTGGCAGAAGAAATAGAAAATTATAAATGGTTTTATACCTTTTGACATGGTTGTGTTGTTGTGTACTTACTATTTTGTGCTCTAATTATTTTTCACATAACAGTTTTACATATTATATATAAAAATTCCTCTCGTTTGTCACTTTTAATTTCTATAAAAGATCTCTTTGTTACATTATCAGTAATAAAGAGCATTTGGACTCTTTCCTAGTCTTTATATTGGGTTGGCCAAAAAGTTCGTTCGGGTTTTTCATAGCATCTTACAAAAACCTGAATGAACTTTCTGGCCAATCCAATAGTTGCACAGAGCACTGCCATGAGAATCATAGTACAAATCATGTTTTCCTTTTGGTTATTTCCTTAGGGGTGTACTCCTTACAAGGGAATTACTAGGAGAAAAATTATGAGTGGTTTCTTTATTCTTTTTTTTATAGCCAAATTACCATCCTGCAAAACTGAATCAATTTACAGAGCCAACAGCAATGTATAAGCGCACCCATTTCCCCAAATTCCTGCTAGCAATTGACTTTATAAATTGTATGTGTTTATGTTAAATAGATAATGAAAAAGAACAGATACATGTATATGTATAACTGAATCACTTTGCTGTACACCTGAAACTAACACAACATTGTTAATCAACTATGCTCCAATATAAAATAAAATTTTTTTTAAAGTGATATGAGTGAGCACTATTTGTACATTAAAAAAAAAAGATCATTTTAAAAAGGGTCAAAAAGATCGATGGAAATATCACTTAGTAAATATCTTAGTGCTTAGATATCAGTGCATTTTATCAAGACTAAAACCTGAAATGTCGATGGAAGTTTTATCTTGTCTTGAAAAGCGGCCTTCTAGAAATTTGTATATGAACATAAAAAAGGTAGTGGAGTGGTAACGTGCCTGTGGTTAGGTGTGTAGTTTACTGAACTAATATGATGTGTGTAAAATTCTCTCCACCAATGTGATAGTTTGCTTTTACCTAATGCATTTTATACTTGATCAAATATTGTGATATAATCTTAGTTTTCTAGACTGTTGGAAGTCCTGGGAGGACAAGCAAGAAAGGCTAAGACCCACACCTAACAAGAAAGATAATTTCTTTGTAAAGAATGAATAAATGCACTTTCCAGAGAGCCCACTCATTGCCAAAAGCTGCCCGCTCTGAGTCAGTGAGACCCCTTAAGCCAACAAGATACATTTCCTGCTCTGCTGATTTGGCATCAAAATGAGCTCTGAAATACAGCAATTTATCAGAGAACTACTGCTGTCTGCCAAATTGCACAAGTACGCATCTCCCACCGCCCATACGAAGGGTCCTTTTATCTTTTCCTGAATATAATAGAAACAAATAAGACAAATATTAGGAAGCCAGAATTTAAAGAGTGTAAAAAGTTGGGCCACACTGATTTTAACTTTGCATAATAAAGAAGTATTAAGAATCACTAAATGGCTCAGCTAAAACCTTGACAAAAGGACCTCAGAATGGTCAGTAAGAAAGAGAAGCAAAATCAAGAAAGAACTAGATGAACGTATTACTGCTGAGAAGTTTACCAGATAAATCAATAAAGGTCCAAAGCAAAGAGAAAAAAATAAGTGTCTCAAAAGGGGTGCTTTATACTTGGTCTACCTGAGACTTAAGCAACGTTCCTTTTAAATATTTTTTAGTCTGAGTCCTTCACCCTGGAAATTCACTGGTCACCAGCTTTAAAGAGGTTGGTGGTAAACGCTAGTTTCTTCATAGATACTACGGATATATGCTGGCTTCTTGGCACTCTTTCTTACAAGGATGTTAATAAGCAACCTAAGTGTCCATCAACAGATGAATGGATAAAGAAGATGTGGCACATATATACAATGGAATATTACTCAGCCATAAAAAGAAATGAAACTGAGTTATTTGTAATGAGGTGGATAGACCTGGAGTCTGTCATACAGAGTGAAGTAAGTCAGAAGGAGAAAAACAAATACCGTATGCTAACACATATATATGGAATCTAAGAAAAAAAAATGCCATGAAGAGATTAGTGGTAGGACGGGAATAAAACACAGACCTACTAGAGCATGGACTTGAGGACATGGGGAGGGGGAAGGGTAAGCTGTGACGAAGTGAGAGAGTGGCAGGGACATATATGCACTACCAAATGTAAATTAGATAGCTAGTGGGAAGCTGCCGCATAGCACAGGGAGATCACCTCTGTGCTTTGTGACCATGAGAGGGGTGGGATAGGGAGGGTGGGAGGGAGGGAGACACAAGAGGGAAGAGATATGGGAACATATGTATATGTATAACTGATTCACTTTGTTGTAAAGGAGAAACTAACACACTATTGTAAAACAGTTATACTCCAATAAAGATGTTAAAAAAAAAAAAAAGAACCAATATTAGCTGATCAAGATAAGGAGCAAAACAATGGTAAGCAGGACATTGTAGAGGAAATTCCCTGGAGTAGAAACCATGGTAAGCAGATTAGCAATCAAAGACCAAAATAAGATCAGAGAGTTCTGATAGAATTGTGAAAATAGCTCATTTATCTCCTAAGCATTTTACTGCTTATTACACATATTTTGGCAATTTGACACATCTTGTGGTTTATTTCTACCATGAGATGGTTAACTCCTGGAAGTCAAGAAAATATTTTTTGCTACCTTGTTTAATATCATTCAAACTTGAACACAGGTGCACTTATAGGTTATAATTACACTGAATTTGGGATTTATGGGATTCTCGAAAAAAATCACAGAGTTGTCGAGAAGAAAAATTTAGTTGAATAATATGATGTTTTTCAAATTAAGAAATTGAGGCCATAAATGGCTGAGAATCAAATCCAAGGTCAGGAAGTTTAGCTCCAAAGGTGGAACTCATTAGCCTTTGTCTTCTGATTTCCCATCAGAATTCTTTCCAGATCAAGATTTACTTTGTCCACTTTATGGAAACACAGTTAAGTCCTTCTAACAACGGCCCTACTCACTATTTTAGGAGATGGCATTGCACTAGACACAACCCACCCATTCCACATATTTTCTCTAAGTGGGATTTTATTTTAGCTTTTAATTTTTAAAAATTTATTTATTTATTTATTTATTTTTGGCTGTGTTGGGTGTTCACTGCTGCACGCCGGGCTTTCTCTAGTTGCAGTGAGCGGGGGCTACTCTTCATTGCGATGAGCAGGCTCTCATTGCAGTGGCTTCTCTTATTGTGGAGCACAGGCTCTAGGCGCGTGGGCTCAGCAGTTGTGGCCCGCAGGCTCTAGAGCGCAGGCTCAGTAGTTGTGGCGTGCGGGCTTAGCTGCTCCGTGGCATGTGGGATCTTCCTGGACCAGGGCTCGAACCCGTGTCCCCTGAATTGGCAGGCAGACTCCTAACCACTGCGCCACCAGGGAAGCCCTCTAAGTGGGATTTTATAGGAGTGCCTTTAGCTTTGACTATCTAAACCCATTAGAACTCCTGCCCTTTACAGCCAGTTTCCAAACTTGGTAGCACTCTACATCTTCACCAAGGACACAACCATACGTCAGAAACACTTAACCCTGACAGGTATATATTACGCTAAAGTAGCGAGTCAAGTTAATGGTGAAAAATAGCCCAACTTCTTTTGTGGAGCAGTGTCTACAGACCAACTGTCTGACTGGTTTCAAAGAGAAATGAGAAGTCCTCCAAATCCAGGCTTAATTTCAGAGCAGACTCTATGTCTTTATCAACAGCCCCTTCACATGCTGCCAGTGGGCTTCTAAACACCCAGCGTGGATCATGTCACACCCATCTTCAAATATGTTCAATAGTACGTGTTCCTACGTGATAAATAATAAAGTTCAAACTCTTTTTTTTTTTAACATCTGTATTGGAGTATAATTGCTTTACAATGTTGTGTTAGTTTCTGCTGTATAACAAAGTGAATCAGCTATACGTATACGTATATCCCCATATCCCCTCCCTCTTGCGTCTCCCTCCCACCCTCCCTATCCCACCCCTCTAGGTGGTCACAAAGCACCGAGCTGATCTCCCTGTGCTATGCGGCTGCTTCCCACTAGCTATCTATTTTACATTATTCTCTACGTCTGCATCTTTATTCCTGTCCTGCCCCTAGGTTCATCAGAATCATTTTTTTTTTTTAGATTTTTAAAGATTTTTTTTAGAGTATGTGTTAGCATACGGTATTTGTTTTTCTCTTTCTGACTTACTAAAGTCCAAACTCTTGTACCACATATAAGATCTCTCCCATTTTGTCCTCAGTTTAGTGTTCTATTTAGCAATCCCACTCAGTTCCTACACACATCTTTACTGGAACCCGTCCATTTTTCTCTTTCTCACACCTCACTGTCTTTATCCACACAGTCCCAGAACTCTAAACCCCCCAACACACATCACCCCCTCCTGCACACGCACTCCTCTCCCCCTCACCTCCTCACCGACACACCCAGTACATTTTACTTCCCTTTCAAAGACCAGCAAAGCTGGCTGGTCCTCCCGGGGGCCGTTCCCTAGCCCCTGAGTCCCAATGAAACATTCCATCCCATAAATGTCCACGGTGTGTCGCACTGATCTCTAGCTCTAGTTTTTGTGTTTTTATTTCCTCTTTCCTACTTTTCAACCACTTCATGATAATTTCTTGGTGAAATCATTCAACAGATTCAGCTGCTTATCTTCATTGGATACTTATTTTTTACCATCAATGGTTTTTGTAATTCTGTTTATACCTTCTAGGACATGTATGCTTTCTATTAAATCTGAAACACTGTGATAATCCTTGCTATAGAGGATGAGCCCAGATACAACTCCATCAATTACTCTGTGAAGAAGGTGGGGCTTTGACTCAGCTGGCTACTTCTGCGGCTGCCACAAAAACCTTCTGTCTTCCTTATTAGCCTGTAATCTCCTTAAAGGTCAGAGGGTTGTCTTCTCCACCTCTGCACATGTTAGAGCATCTAACAAATACCTTAGAGGTACCCAAATGTATACACGAATCCGATCACAAGGGGTACTCAGTAGATGGTTTGAAATGCAATTCAGTCAACTGCCCAGTGTAACAAGAGTACTCACTCTTCCCTCTCCCACATCTCAGGAGAGAAGAAAGACAAAGGGGTGCACGTAGTGGAAATGGTAACATCTACATAAAGCTGGGGGTTGCTACTTATGGCTGCCTGATAGTCTCAACCAATAGATACCAGTGATGGCAATTCACATTGTCCAATGCGCTAGAAATATCTTGTCCTCTGACAATAACTGTGGACCAGCAGAGAGGTCCTGGCTGGGGAGTCTGTCAAGTTTTCTCTCTCTCAGTCAATGTCAGGCTCCATTCAGGGAGAATTTGTCCTCCATGTATTTTCATCCTGAAGGAAAAAGGTAACCTATTTTTTTTTTCAAAATCTCTTGGGACCTATGGGCAACTGGTATGAATGATACTTGGATTCAATACTCTGAAACAAAAACAACACTCCTGTTAAAGTTGGCTTAAACAATCACAGGGCTTAGGGACAAAGCGAGGTTCCTGGTAACAGCACCTACGAAGCAACAAACAGTAGCCCCATCTTCAGCCTCAAGTTGCCTCGGATGTTATTACAGTTGATTTGAATGCTTATTTGGTGCCAGAGACTGGGGTACGTGCTTTTGGTGAATTCTCTCATTTAATTCTTAGAAAAATCTCTGTGGGTACCATTATTTCTCCATGTGATAGATGAGAAAGCTCAAACTCTGAACAATTTAAAAAGATGGTATATAATAACCTAAATGGGAAAAGAATTTGAAACAGAAGAGATATATGTATATGTATAACTGAATCACATTGCTGTACACCTGAAACTAACACAACATTGTTTATCAACGATACGCCAATAGAAAATAATTTTTTTTTTAAAAGACGGTATGAAATCAAAAGGGAAGTTAGGCCCTGTGGGCAGATAAAGTGGAGAACAAAATGCTTTTTTAACTCAGGGTGGAAACCATAATGCAAGGTGGCAACAAGTCTGAATGCGGGACCCATGGAAGGAAGGGCTCTCTCTGCTACACAGCTGTACTCAGCCACCCCTGCCACTGGTTCATCTGCTCTCAAATAAGCCAACACCTGTGAACCAACCAGGTAAGCCCAGGTGCAAAGATGAGTCCACCGATGCACCTGCAGAACGTGCCTCAAAACAGTTGTCAACTTTCGAATCCAGTTAATCAAGAATACCCCCTTCCCAGTCCCTCCTCCCCGCCCTCCATCCAGGATGTGCCGGATGTGTGCCTCCCCTGCTCTGCTTTCCACTCTCATTTCTTTCTCTTGGGTTTACGGACTTTCTCTCAATCCAAGTGCAGGCAGCAATACTGAATGATGATGAGATGCTTCCCTCAACCCTGCCCAGTGATAGCCTGATAGTTTCAGCCAGCTTGGAATTCTTCAAATATTTTCTTTTTATTATCAAAAGAGATGCCCTAATACCTGGGGCATTGTGTGGACACCTAGGATAAGTGTCCTAGGATAAGACACCTAGGACACCTAGGCTAAAGCCAAGGATTGTGGATTTTCTATTCTTTTTTTCCTTTCTCCTGTCCCCCCTGGGATTATCACTCAGTTGCTTTGTTTTTCATAAAACACTTTCGGTGAAAAGAAAATATAGAGTTGAGTTGATACACAGTAGGTTGAGTAAAAGGAGAAATGGGTGAACGGATCTCAAACTGATGTAAAGCGAAATTTTCTGGGGAGCTTGTTCTTTATCTTCCCATATAGATATGACCAGTTGCTGAATCAGTCTCTCTGTCTCTATCTTCATCCATCTCTCTTTCTCTTTCTCCCTCCCTCCCTCTCTCTCTCTCTCTCTCTCTCACACACACACACACACACACACACACACACACACACTTTGGAAACAACACAAGCCATTTGAGAGTGAAGAAATGGATCCTGATCTTGACCTGAAACTGAATCTGAACCAAGTCCTTCTCCAACACCAAAAGAGTTTCTGCTACATAGGGTCTGGGTTCAAGCAACCTACAAAATAGCAGCTTATTTAAAAACCAAATTCAGTCCTTATTAAAGTGGTGATATTTGAAGCACACACAAGTAAAACTAATTTAACCTTTGGAAAGTTATCTCTGGAGGGAAGGGTCAAAATCCCTTTATAAGATTTTTAAGCACTGCAATTATTGATGAGGAGTATATTGCTTCAGTTTTCTCTGATCAGGAAGAGAAAAAAAAAAAAAAAAGAGAAAAACCCACAATTGACATCAGCAGCTGTCAGGCTGTTTTCCAACTGCAAAGAGGTAGTTTACAGTGGGCTTGTGCCAGTCTCTTAAGACGAGGTTAAGAAGCCTTTTTAAAATGCCTTAAAAAGCCATCTCATACATTAATCAAGTTGAACCCTCATCCATACTTACTGCAATACATCAATTACTATGTCTTTTTATTTTAAAATAAATTCCGGTTGACAGCAGACACCTTATTAAGGCCCACTAAAATGATACAATAAGTAGAAGGCTATTAATATTGCTCTCTTTTCTCTCCCTGCTATTGTCTGGCTGCACTGGTCTGCAAACAAATTCAGGCTGCATTACAATTAATGCCGGTGGAACTCCTTCTAACGACTTCCAGCTTGCTAATTTTTTACGCTAATAGTAAAAAAAAAAAAAAAGGCATTGCTACGCAAGAACGACCCCCTTTTATCATGCGAGCATAGCACACCAGAGAGTGTCTGCTATTGTTCACATGAAAGACAATTAAACCCTGGAACATCAAACCTAAAAATGACAATCTGCTAACCAGCACTGGGCATTGCTCAATGCTTTCCTCTCTTTTCTGAACTGCTAGAAAACAATTCCCTGAAGACCTTTCTTTCCTGCTCTCCCTTAACCACCCTTTGGGGAAAAAAAAAAGTTAAAAAATACCCTTTGCTGATTTATGCATCTCTGCTTAGAATTTATTAACTGTCTAGGGACAATTTCACTACTGCCCTCTTATTGCCTGCAGGTTGAAATTCCGGACACATAAAAAGAAATGCACCAATATCACCCACATAGTATCCCATTAAAAAACAAACATTAAGGGTTCTTCAAAAATGCATGCACTCCAAAAGTCTGGAAGGAGAGAGAAAAATCTAATTCCTCAACTCTGTGTATCTCGTCATCTCTGGGGATTATGCTAGAGTCACATGGGTATTTGGAAAACTCTCTGGTCCAGACGCCAAGTTTCCACAAAGCCGGAGTCGAAACCAACTAACTCCCTTCCGTTTTAGCAACATAAGGACTCCTTCACCAAAATGCATGCCCATTTACTGGAAAAATACCCATGATTTGGGTTTTAGTTATAATATACAGAACATAAATACAACCACTTAAAAGTTCACTAACTTTCCCAAAGCGTTTTTCAAATATTGGTTGACATTTCGTCCACAGTATAAAGAGGACAGGATACAAGTCAGATCTGAAGTGACAGCCTTGGCTCAGTCACCTGCTAATCTTGAGGTTTTGATCAAATCTTCTAAGCTCTCTTAGTCTCAGTTTCTCCCTTTGTAAAATAAGCAGGAAAAATAGCTCTTTCTTCAAGCATGACTGTAAAGATGAAATGGGAAGATGGCTGTGAAAGCTCTCTGAAAATGAAACTGTTATACACTGGAATGAAAAATAAATAATTAAACGGAGTTGCTGTACGTCCTCACCAGAGTTGCACTAAAAGCTTTATTATCCGATTAGTAGTGAGTGATTCTCAAACACTCAGCATGACCACATCTTATATTTAATCCACAAGTTTTCAGTCAAGGGGCCAGGGAATATGCTAGGTTCTTCACATCTGGTATTTTATTTCATTGTCACAAGAACTCTCCATAGTAGCGATGATCGTTCCCTACTTACAAATGAGGAAACTGAGGCCCAGATAAAGTTAACGATTTGCCTAAGTGACAGAGCTGAGATCTGAATGTCAGCACAAGCCATGACTCAATCCTAAGACACCTCCCATGGGGAGCTTTTTCTGTGGGAGAGCAGGTCTGTGAAGCAAGGGGAAGAGATGAAACCTGTGCTGTTACATCAGCTCTGACAGTTACGGGCTCTGGAACTTTGGGACAGCCATTCAGCTTTCAGTTTTTGCATCTGAGAAATACAGATTTTTCATTTCTCTCCGGGGGTTGTTGTGAGGATCAAATAAGCTAGTACAATGTTCAGAAAAATAGCTGGTTAATATCAAGTACTTAATAAATGTGAACAAATATTACCCTTATCCTCCAGTACTGTGTAAAAAGCTTTAATATATAAAATGAGAATAAAATAGGGGCTTCCCTGGTGGCGCAGTGGTTGCGCGTCCGCCTGCCGATGCAGGGGAACCGGGTTTGCGCCCCGGTCTGGGAGGATCCCACGTGCCGCGAAGCGGCTGGGCCCGTGAGCCATGGCCGCTGAGCCTGCGC
>NC_041217.1:15853418-15875882 GCF_002837175.3 Physeter macrocephalus
CGACCGGAGCCTGTGCTCCGCAACGGGAGGGGCCGCAGCAGAGGGAGGCCCGCATACCACAAAAAAAAAAAAAAAAAAAAAAAAAAGAATAAAATAGGCTCAGTAACTTCTACATTTAGCCAAGGTGGAGAAACAGGGACTATATTGACTCTACCACTCAGAATAAACAATTTGAAAGACACTGAAATAAGGTAAGAAGAGACAGTGATCTCTGAGAGATGAGAAACATGAGATAAGACCTATGTTCATCTTAGCTTACTGCCCTGAGAGAGTGCAGGCTGTATGCAAAAAGGTGAAGTCCAGTAGACACCTTCAGTTAAGAAGACAAAGTTGAGAGTCTAGAGACATCAAAGCAGCTGGAGTTGTAGGATGGAGCACTGGAGAAGACAGTGCTACACAGAGAACTCTGCAGACCTGCAGATGGTCCTCTTCAAATATTCAGCTGAAATACCAATCAGCATACGTATGTAAACAAAGTACCAAAGGCTGGGAAAGAGCCATTCAAGAAGATTAATGGTAACAGTGCCCAGTGCTCACACAAGGTCAGGAATTTTACCTGTTCTCATCAGCCAGACTGGAAAAACCTCATGATTCACGGGACATTATACGATATACAGAAAGGTTTTGACTCAATAGTGGGGAATAATTAGCTCTAGACTGACCACTGTTCCAAGTAAACAAATCTTAAAAGTAAGATCCTAAAGAATCAAACTTTTTCCAAGTAACTGAATTGCATCTCAGACAGAGTTCAAGAATATTAATTGAAATAAAAATACATAGCACACAACAAGGTAAATTCTCACTGTCTGGTATCCAATCAAAAGTTATCAGATTTTAAAAGAAAAGCAGGAACATAAAAACCCAAATGAGGAGAAACAAATCAATTAATCGAGACAGACACAAAACTGGCCCAGATGTTAGAATTAACAGACAAGGCCATTAAAACAGTTATAATAACTATAGTTTATATGTTCAAAAGTTGAGGCAAGGAAGATGTATAAGACTACAGATCAATGAATCTCCACAAACCCCAACATAAGAAATATAAAAATCTAACCAAGATATGTCATAATCAAGTTTCTCAAAATCAATGATAAAGAGAAAATCTTAAAAGCAGTCAGAGACAAAACACACTAGTACAGAGACATAAAGGTAAGTATGACAGCAAGTTTCTCAATGGAAACACTGCAAGTAAGAAAACAGTGGATCAATATATTTAAAGTACTGAAATAAAAATATCTTTCAAAAACAAAGCCAAAAAAATACTTTTACAGACATACAAAGCCTGAAATAACTTATCACTAGCAGACTGGCACTACAAAAATATTGAAAGAAACCCTTCAGACAGAAAGAATATGATATCAGATGGAAATCTGGATTTACACAAAGGAATGAAGAGCATCAGAAATGGTAACTATATAGGTAAATATTTTTTTCTTATTATTTGTATCTATTTAAAGCATAATTTACTGTTTAAACACAAAATAATAATAACAATGTAGTGTGGGGCTTATAATATTTATAAAAGTAAAATATGTGACAATAGCACAAAGGTCAAGAGGGGAAAAATGAAAGTATACTACTATCAGTCTCAAACTATAAATAAAATGGTATAATATTACTTGAGCATAGCCCATGATAAGTAAAAGATGTATACTATAAGTCCAAAAGCAATCACTACAACAGTTATAGCTAATAAGCTAACAGAGGTAATAAAGTAGAATTATAAAAATATTCAATTAATCCACAAGATAGCATAAAAGAAGAAAGGAAACAAAGAAAAGCTGGAATAAATAGGAAAGAAATAGCAAGATGCTAGATTTAAACCTAACCATATCAATAGCCACATTAAATATAAGTGGTCTAAATATCTCAATTATAAGGTAGAGATTGTCAGATTGGATTAAAAAATCCAAAATCCAATTATATGTTGCCCACAAGAAACATATATAGGAGAAAACTTCTGTGACTTAGTCAAAATGTTTTCTTTTAGTTACAAAACCCAAATCACAGTCCATAAAAGATAAAATTGATAAATTAGACTTCATAAAAATTAAAAATGTATGCTCTTTGAAAGACACTGTTAAGAGAATGAAAAGACAAGCCAACTCTGGCAGAATATATTGCAAGTCATAAAATCTAATAAAGGGCTTGTATTTATAATTTATAATATATAAAGAACTGCCAAAACTCAATAATAAGAAAACAAAAAACCTAATATAAAAGTGGGCAGAGATTTGAGTAGACATTTCAACAATGAAGATAAACAAGTGACAAATGAGCACGTGAAAAGATGCTCACCGTCATTAGTCATTAGATAAATGCAAATTAAAACCACAATAATAAACTAATACATACTTAATAGAATGAATACAGTTAAAAAGCCTGAATATATTGAGGATTTAGAACAAATGAACTCTCATGCACTGTCATTAAGAATGCAAAATGGTACAACTACTTTGGAAAACAGTTTGGCAGCTTCTTTTAAATCTAAACGTACACCTGACATATGATCCATTCCTAGACTTATACCAAAGATAAATGAAAGCCTATGTTCATACAAAGATCTCTACACAATGTTCATAACAGCTTATTTGTCAACATTCCAAACTGGAAAGAACACAAAAGTCCATCAACAGATTACTGGATAAACAGAATGTGGTATATCCATACAGTCATCTAGTTCTCAGTAATAAAATGGAACTATTATTGCAACAACATGGATAAATCTTAAAATAATGATGCTGAGTGAAAGAAACTAGACCAAAAAGAGTACAGACTCTATGATTCCATTTATTTAAATCTCTGGAAAATGTGAACTTATCTCTAGAGACAGCTGATAAATAGTTGCCCTGGGATGGGGAGAGGAAGTCTATAAAGGGCCAGAGGGAAGGATTGCAAAGAGGCACAGGACAACTTTTACGGTGATTTACCTGTTCATTATCTTGATAATAGTGTTGGTTTCATAGGTATGTATGGATGTCAAAACTGATAAATTGTATACTTTCAAAATGCAGTTTATTATATGTCAGTTATATCTCAATAGAGCTATTGAAAACAAAGATAGGATCATTGTCCACAAGGAATTAAAAACCTTCTTATTGAAATAAAACAAATACACAAAATTAATGCAATGAATGAGAAGATAGTGTTTCCCACAGAAAGCATGACTAGTACACAACAGTGGTTCTCAAACTTTCACATGTATCAGAATCAACTGGAGGGAGTCTTAAAACATGGGCTTGCTGGGTCCAATTTCCAGAATTCCTGATTCCGTATGTCTGGGATGGGACTTAATTTATATTTTAAACTAGTGCTCAGGCCTTTCAGGAATAGCTCATACAAGTTGCATTGGCTTAGAGAAACCACCACCCTTTCAGAAAACAATGAAATCTCAAACGCATGAGTAAATTAAGAATCAGGCAAGGGTGTTTCCTAGTAGTCAAACCCCTAATTCCCAGTTTCTGCTGTATTTCAGCTACTCTTCTCTTACATCCTTTTGAGAAATAGTTACTATGATGGGTCAAAAATGATAAAAATAGTCATCCCTCAGTATCCACTGGGGATTGGTTCCAGGGCCCCCTGTAGATACCAAAATCCGCAGATGCTCAAGTCCCTTACATATTTACTACCTCTTTCTCAGTCATGGGCTTTGGTGCTCGCTATTCCCTTTGAGTGTAACACCTTTTATCCCCTGTGCTTGCTTTCATCTGGCTAATTCTAATTCGTCCTTTAGGTCTGAGCTTAGACATCAGCTCTTCGAAGAACTTTCTCTGGCACGCTCCCACACCCACCCTGCTGCTAAGGCAACCCTTCTACTCCCCTGGTCTTTACTGCATGCCTCCACTTAAGGTTGACCCTTGAGCGTATCTTCTAAATCAGTTTACCATGCTCATCCCATTTCTTTCTACTTCTCAAAGAAATAATTTATTTCTCTTTAGTTGACTACAGCGGCATTTGGGACATTCCAGCGTTCCTGATTCTCTCTGAGTTACAGAGCATGTCAGGGAGAGAGAAGGAGGGGAAGAGGGGTAACAAAATTCTATAATCATAAAATGGGAGAAGAAGGACATGGGATAAAATTATAACTCCACAACGTCACATGCATACATGCATACAAACTATTTGGGGGATGCTGATGACTGCTCTAAGGGTAGTAATTTCAAGTGGCACCAATGTTTAGCCCAGACTGGATTATGGGGCAAATCAAGTTTCCCAATTCCTACTCATGCGTTTGACATATTTATGGCTTTTATAGCTTTTGATCACAATTTCTAGGAGGCAGCTGGTCCCTAAATCACATTTAAAACATTTATGAGAACCACTGAAAAATGTCTGCTCATGAATTTGGGTTACGTTTAAGGATCCTGATTGTACTTAACCATGATTCTAGACTTCGGCTACAACAGCCCAAAATAAGGATTCAAGCAAAAGAATAAAAATGATCCAGGAAAATAAATCGTTCCTGAAAATTTTTATTTCAACCAGAGGGAAGGAAGTTCCAAGGACAAAAAGTAAAGTAGGGGACACCTAGGCATTTCTCTCTGGAAGACAGTGGTCATTTCACGCTTTCCGGGAGTGGTAGTCAGCATGGAATAACTGGTCTGACTTCAGCAGGGAGCAGCTATCCACTTAAGGAGATGCTGCCTAGAGGTCCAGCCTTGGAAGAACACCCCGAGTTCTCTGAAAAGGTAGGCCAACATTCAGAAAGTAGGATGGCACTAAATAACTCCAGGCCATCAAAGAAGCTAACTTGGGAAATGGGCTCCTGGCTTCGAGATTCTACCACCACTGCAAAGACCAACAGTTGGGGGCCACACCCCAAAGAGCATGACAAATCCTACCTTTCTGCACAACAGGAACTGACCTCGAAAAGTCTTTATTCCTCTGACCAAAAAAAAAAAAAAATCTGATTCCCAAAAGACTACTTTGACTTCACACTGTTTCTGGTGAACCTATATTTTGATGACTATATGCTGATGAATGAAGAAAAAAAAAGTTGGACTCTGACTAGGAAAATTTCTTATTAGGTTTCCAATAGGCTTTTTTATGCTATGCAGAAAAATAGTATTACCAAAAAGGAATAAAGAGCACTAACCAAAGAAATTTCCCTCTCCCAGATTTGCAGCACCTCAGAACTTCCTTGAAAGGGAAGGACAAAGCGGCCATTTGCTCAGCTTAGATCATTTTGATTGAGACTCATATGTTATTTTAAATGAACATTGCTCAGGTAGTTAAGCCTTAAAAACCAACCATCCTTGACAACTGTCCAATTCTCTTTTTTAAAAGTCTTACCTTAAGGGTTTCAAAAACACATTTTCAAGTCTGCTCTAGTGGGAGGGGGCTAAACTTCCTATCTGCTTCACAGCTCAATGGGGCTGCTAGACTTTATTCATTTTTGTCTTTGAAAACTTTATGGTACAATTAAAAAGGAAAAAAAAGAAACAGAGCAAACTTAAAAAGCAAACACGGTGCAACTGCTTTAAGCTACTGGAACAATACAAAATTCCAATGCACATTAAATATATAATCCAATAGAATGCTTAATTTTTAAGATTTTACTCTTATTACTCAACTAATAATGTTAAAAAGGAAAGAAAAGGGCTACATTTCTCCGGTGACACTCGGAGGTTATTTACATTGATTTTTTTGGGGGAGGCGGGGGACGGTGGGAGGCGGATGGCACCATAGCAAGGGAAGCAGAGAGAACAAGAGCTAAAGTCATCTTTGCATTTTCTATACATTGACTCCCAATGTAAGACAATGTTTGCAACTTTTACTTCCATATTTAATATAACATATATATTTTTTACTTTGTAGAAGCTCCAGAGTCATCTTACATCTTATAGTAAATGCCAACAAAAATGTTTAAGGAAAGATCATCCAAAAGAAGACATGATGTTTTGCAGAGCCTTCAGTTTATCTTTAGAAAATGCAATTATAAAAGATGCTTGAATCAAGCTGCCCAGACATTTGTGTAACACAGAAAATCTGTTACCATTAGTTCTTGCTCAGTAAATGCAAATATTGTGAACACAGTGTTTAATGGCAGCGAATTTCATATCTACCACTTTTATGACCAGTAATAATGTAAAACACTCTCTCAAGTAATAAATATATTTATTAAATGGACCGCCATTCAAGCTAGGTATATATACATACAAACACACATTTTGTTGGACAGACTATTAAGTGGCCAGAGCCTACGTGTTAATATACAATATGATATGTACGCACATCCCCTTTACATTGTGCAACTATAACAACTCAATGACATATTTTAAAGAATGCTTTCATTGTTATTTAAATATATATGTTCTTATCAATACTGAAATATGTATTTTTTAGGGGAAAGCAACAAGCGTGCATCTTAGTTTCTACTGAAAGTCTGCTTTAAGCTTTCCTAGGACAACCATATTAAAATCACATTACTAGCTCCCCACTGTAGTATATACATATTTTTCATGATATCTTTCTCTTCTAAAGGGGCTGGAGGTATGTCCATATTTCTTCTTCCACATCATTTTTACAGCTTTAAACTCTGGCATCTATGATTAAATTTCACTCTTTGATGTGGGTTTTCAAACTTAAAAAGAGAGTATAAAGCAATCTCTTCCTTTTTTTTTTTCTGCAACAGACATTTTTCAAACTTTAAATATTTTTGATATCCCTAATTACAAGTTTCTGTCATTTTCTTCATCAGTGTTCGAACTGTGAAATGAGAAGACATATGTGGTTTTAAGAAATAAAATGATGAAACTTTGTAAATTTCGATGCTCTACTTCAATGGTCTTTAGGCGTCATGCTGAAATATGGATGCCGTATGTATTCTAATAGGGTCTCAGGAAAAACATCAGCTACCAGAATAACTATCCTCACATTATGCACATGGGGAAACTAAGGCATAGAACAAAATTCCCTGTCCAGTAGCTTATAAAGGATGTATCTACACGTACAAACTGATTGAGAGGGAGCCGAATAATTTAATTCAAATCATTTTTCAAAATAACTCTCCTTTTGCTTTAGTAATATTTTTCTTACCTATCATTTTTACACACAGCCAAATTCTCTGCCAAAAATGCAACATCAATTCAAATATCATTATCTTAAATTTATAATGATTTTTATAGCTTGGGCAGAATTTTGCCTTCATATATCTATGAAGAAAAAATTCTCTAAGTAAATTAACAGCAAACCTAATTTGCATAGAGGATGTTTAACTACATAAGATAAAATAGCTTTATGGGCTGCTGCTGATTTAGAAACAACCATTTCACTACAAAAAATTAATAAGCAAATCATTTAAAGTTTATTTTAAAAAAATACCTACCTCTATTAGCATGCTTTGTAAATCTAATCCCAATTCTGTTTGTTTAATTTTATTTCTTGTCTGTCTCCTTCCCTTTCCCCACTATACTGTAATTGCCATGATGGCCAAAAAATTTATTTTCCTTTCCAGTATAAAAAATTTTTAATTTTATTTTCTAAATTATAATACTCCTGGCAATCATTGATCAGTCTCCAGCACTACAATTTTGTCTTTTTGTGAATGTCATATACAGTAGACCCTTGAACACACAGGGGTTAGCGGCACTTACCCCCTACACAGTTGAAAATTCATCTATAACTTTACAGCTGGCCCTCCATATCCATGGTTCTGTATCCTTGAATTCAACTAACTGTGAATCGTGTAGTACTGTAGTATATATTTAGTGAAAAGTACATGTATACATGGACCTGCACAGTTCAAACCTGTGTTGTTCAAAGGTCAACTGTAAATGGCACAATATAGTATGTAACCTTTTGAAACCAGCTTCCTTCATTCAGCATAGAGATTCATCCAAATTTTTGTATGTATCAATGGTTTCTTCCTTTATAATACTGTGCAGTGTTCCATTGTACAGATATACCACAGTTTGTTAATCCATTCACCCTTAAAGACATTTGGATTGTTTCCAGTTTAGAACAATTATGAATAGACCTGCCATAAAGAGTCAAGTACAGGTTTCTGTGTGAACATAAGTTTACATTTCTCTAAGTTAAATACCCAGAAGTGGGATTTCTGCATCGTATGACAGGTGTATTTTAACTTTATAAGAAATAGCCAAATTGCTTTTAAGAGTGGCTATATCATTTTGCATTTCTACCAGCAATTAATGCAAGTTCCAATCACTCCTCATCCTCATCAGCACTTAGTATTGTCACTTTTAAAAATCAGCCATTCTAATAGATGTGCAGTAGATCTTAAAAAGGTTTTAATATGCATTTCTCTAATGACTAATGATGGTGGACATCTTTTCGTGTGCTGCTATCCATTCTGTATATTATCTTAGGTGAAATGTCTGCTCATGTCTTTTGCCTATTTTAAAAATTAGGTTGTTTTCACACTGCTGAGTTTTGAGAGTTCTTTGCTTACTCTTGTCACAAGGGCTTTGTCAGGTATGTGCTTTGTAATTCCATCCACCACCGCCCCCCAGTATGGAAATTGTCTTTTCATGTTCTTAACATTGGGAGACCAGAAGTTTTAAATTTTAATGAAGGCCAATTTATCAACCCTTTCTTTTGTGGATTATATACTTTTGGTGTCATGCCTGAGACTTTCTGCCTAACCCCAGATCAAGAAGATTTCTTCCTGTGTTCTCTTTTAAAAGGTTTATAGTTTTATATTTTACTTGGTATTTGGTCAACTTTGAGTTATTTTTGGTATCAGGCATGAAGTTTAGGTCAAGATTCTTTTTTTTTTTTTGCATATTGACGTCCATTCAACTGCTCTAACACCATTTGCCAAAAAGACCAAATTACTTTTGCACCATTGTCAAAATCCATCAACCACATTTGTGTGGGCTTATTTCTAGATGCTCCGTTGCGGTCCACTGATAATTGTCTATTTCTTTGCAAATACCACACTGTCTTGATGAGTGTAGTGATAGAGGAAGTCTTAAAATCAATAAGTGTTATTCATACGGGCTTTTTTCTTCTTTTTAAAAATGATTTTAGCTATGCTAATTCTGTAGCCTTTCCCTAAGATCTTGAGAATCAGTTGTCTATATGTACAAATAAAAAAATCCCGCTGGGAATTTTACTGAATTCATTAAATCTATTGACCAAACTGGGGACAGTCAGCATCTTTACTCTTTTCAGTCTTCTGATTCATGAACTTAGTATATCTCTCAATTTAGGTCTTCTTTGATTTCTTACATCAGTATTTGCAGTTTCAGCATACAGATCCTGTAACAATTTTGCTAGATTCATATTTATGTATTTTATTTTTTGAACTATTCAAAAATTAAAAGAAAAACTTTTCAAGTTCAGGTTCCAATTGTAACTTGCTAGTATACAGAAACATAATGATTTTTGTATGTTGATCTTTTATCTTGTAAACTTGCTGAATTCACTTATTACCTCTAGGAGATTTTTTTGTAATTGGGCGGGGGGATTTTCTATGTAGACAATCATGTTGCCTGCATAAAGAGACAGTTTTATGTCTTTCTTTCCGATCTATATGACTTTTTTGTTTGTTATTTTCATGATATACTTCTTTGACTAGGATATCCAGTTCAACACTGAATGGGAGTCATATACTGGACATCTTTGATTTGTTCCCAATCTTAGGGGAAAGGCATTTAGTCTTTAATCATTAACTGCACTAGCTACAGGTATTTTATAGATGGCCTTTATCAGGTTGAATTTCATTCCATTCCTACTTTGCATATAATTTTTATCATAAATCGATATTAAATTTTGGCATTTTGTTCTGTATCAGTTGATGGGAACTCATGGTTTTTCTTCTTTAGACTATTAATATGGTGGATTACAATGATTGATTTTCTAATATTGGACCAGCCTTGCACTCCCAGAATAAGCCTCACTTTGTAACTGTGTGTTATTCTTTTTACATTTTGATATAGATTTGATTTGCTAATATTGGTTTGCAGTTATTTTATTTTACTATCTTTATCTGGTTTGGGTATCAGTGTTACTCTTCTGATCTCATAAAATGGGTTGGGAAGTGTTCCGTTTTCTATTTTCCAAAGAAGATTTTGTAGAATTGGCCTTAGTTCCTTTTTAATTGTTTTGGGCTAGAGATTCCTTTTTCAGAAGAATTTTAAGAGGAATTTGATTTATTTAACAGGTATATGAGTATTTAGGTTGCCTAAATTATCTTGGGTGAGTTTTAGTAGTTCATGGTTTTCAAGGAATCAGTCCATTTCATCTAAGTTGTCAAATTTCGATGCATTGAATTGTTTACAGTATTCTTTTACTATCCTTTTAATGGTTGTAGGATCTTTAGTAATATCCCTTATTTCATTCCTGATATTGTTAATTTGTGTATTTGGGTTTTTTTCTTTGTCAGTCTTACTAGAAGTTTATCAATTCTATTGATTTTTTTTTAAAGAATCAGCTTTTGTTTTTATTTTCTCTGGAATTTTTAATTTTATTAATTTCTGTTCATTTTTATTATTCTCTTCATTCTGCTTCTTTGGGTTTACTTTGCTCCTCTTTTTCTAGTTTGTTAACGTGGAAACCTAGAGTACTGATTGAAGATCTTTTTTCTTTTCTAATACAAGTGTATAATGCTAGAAATTTCCCCTAAAGCACTGCTTAGCTGTATCACACACATTTTGATATGTGCACTTTCATTTTCATTCATTCAGTTCAAAATATTTTCTGATTTTCCTTGAGACTTCTTTGACCAGGAGTTATTTATAAATGAACTGTTTAATATTCAAGTTAGGATATTTTCCTTTTCTTTTTTTATTAATTAACAAATTAATTCTTTATGACCAGAGAACATTTTTCATATTACTTCAATTAAAAATTTTTCAAATTGTTTTTATGACCTCGGATATAATCTATCATGATGAATGTTCTCTGTTCCCTTGAAAAGAAAAGGTATTCTGCTCTTATTGGGTGGAGTGTTCACATATGTCAATTAGATCCAGCTGGTCAATGATGTTTAGTTCTATAATCTTGTTGATTTTCTATTAATTTTATCTATTACAGAAAGGGTAAGTGTTGAAGGTTCCATCTATAATTGTGGATTTGTTCATTTCTCTTCTAAGTTCAGTTAGTTTTAGCTTCATGTAGTTTGAAGCTTAGTTTTTAAGTTCATACAAATTGTTACATCTTACTGGTGAATTGATTCCTTTCAAAGGTATATCTCTCTTTATGTATTTTTTTATTCCTGATACACTTTTTGGTTTTTGGGGGGGTGGCTCTAAAGCTTCTTTTACCTCATTAAGATAGCTGCTCCAGGTTTCTTTTGATTACTGTTTGCACAGAACATCTTTTTCTATCCTTCTACTTTTAATCTACGTATATCACTATATGAGAAGGGAGTTTCTTATGGGAAGTATATAGAGTAGGGTCATGTTTCCTTTTACTCCTTTCTGATCATCTCTTTTATTTATTGCATTTAGATTATTTCTATCTAATATATTTATTGATACATTTGGATTTATATCTACCAATTTGTTATTTGTTTTCTCTTTGTTCTCTTTTTTATTCAGGTGTCAGTTTCTAAGGAGAAGCTTGGGTTACCTGAACATTTTTTAGCTTTCTATTTTAATTTTATCTATTGTGTTTTTAATTATCTCTTGTATAGTTTTGTAGTGGTTACTCTAAGGAGCATAATATATATCCACCACTTTTCACAGTCTACTTAGAATCAACTTTACCACTTCAAGTGGAATATGGAAACCTTGCCATCTAAGAGTTCCCTTTATCTTTCTGCATTATGTTATAGTTGCCTTAAATATACATTTAAAACTCCATCATTCAGTGTTATTTTGCTTTTAACTGTCAATCATGTCTTAAAGAACTAAAGAGGAGAAGAATAGTCTATGATGTGCTCCCAAATATTTACTATTTCTTTTGTCCCTCTTCCATTCTTGATGTTCCAATTTCCTTCTGGTGTTATTTTCCTCCTATCTGAAGAACTTCCCATAGAAATTCTTTTAGAGCTGGTTTGAATTCTTAGGTCAACAAATTCTTAGTTCTCCTTCATCCAAAGATGTCTTTATTTCACCTTCATTTCTAAGCGGTATTTTTGCTGGATATAGAATTCTGGGTTGGAAGTTCTTTTCAGTAATTTTAAAATATTGTGTTGCTTCCTTCTGCCCTCTGTGGTTTTTTCTGAGAAATCCATAGTCATTGAAATTATTGTTCCCTAATAGGAAATGCATATTTTATCTCTGGCCACTCTCAAGATTTTTTTTGTGTACTTATTTTTATAACATTTTGATGATGATGTGTCTGAACACAGACTTATTTGAGTTTATCCTGTTTGGTTTTCACAAAACTTCTTGAAGCCATAGGCTATTTTCTTTCCCCCAGTGAGGGAAGTTTGGGGCCATTATTTCTTTCTCTTCTCCTTCTAGAACTTTCATGACACAAATGTTAGAACTTTTTTTTTTTTGGTCTCACAGGTCTGTGAGGCTCCCTTTATTTTCCCCCCAATCTTTTTCCTTTTTCTTAACTGGTAAGATAATTTCTATTGACCTATTTTCAAATTCACTGACTCTCAGTTTTTCATTTCCATTCTGCTATTGAGCTGATCCAGTAAGATTTTTATTATGATTTTTGTACTTCTTAGTTCTAAAATTTGTATTAAATTCTTCCTTATATTTCCTATTTCTTTGTTCACACTCTGTATCTTATCATTTGTTTCAAGAGTGTTTGTGAATGCTTGATAGAGTATTTTTTAAGTAACAGCTTCTATAAAAATCTTTGCCAAGTAATTCCAATGTCTGTATATTCTCATCAATGGCATCTGTTGATTGTCCTTCCAATGGAGGTTGACATTTTCCTGGTTCTTTATATGCCAAGTAGTTTTGGATAATATCTTAGACAGTTTAATAATATCTTGAGACTATGTATCTTGTTTAAATCCTGTGGACAATGTGATATTTTTATTTTATCAGGCAATCAAACTAGTGAGGTTCAGCCCACAAGTTCCAACTTGTCTTTCGTGGGCTAGGGTTCCAGTGTTAGGTCAGTTTTCAAAGCTTTGCAGTGCTACTCAGATTTTTCCTATGTGTGTGCCACCCTGTGGCCAGTATGGACATAGGCAGTGGTTTATCTGTTTAGTTCTCAAAGTTTTGATACAATAAATTAGAATCAGATTTGTGTACAGCAGGTCAGGAATGAGCCCAGGAGTACATAAATATCTTTATGGTGTCACTTTCCCAAGCCCTTAACCTACTGCATAAACCCTGGTATTTTCTATTTCCTTGGGCTCCCATTTTGAGCCCTCCATCTATAAATTTGGAGCTTTAGTTATCTTACTCAGTTGCCAAGTAGTTCAAAAACAGAGAGAAAAAAGCAATGTGTGTATGCTCCACCCTCTTGGGACCACAGATCCACTGATGTGAAAAGAAGGCTCCCGTCTCTCAGACGTTTGTCTCCTGTTGACATCATTATTGATATTGTCCTGGACTTGCTTGAGGCCTAGCTACAAGGAAACAGAGAAAAGAAAAAACACTTGCCTTCACCTTTACCACTCCACAAGCTGAACTAGAGGCCTTCTCTGGGAGCTCTCTCTGTCTGAGCTCTGGTACTCTCTTCTGGGCTTCAACTCCAATATGATTAGGACAGAAGATACCAGAAGGGGAACAATGGTAAACTCACCACCAGTTTAGGGGTACTTTCCATTCTGATCTACTTTCCTGATCCATCTGCTACTATTTGCTTTTCAGTATCCTTACATGGTGGCTCCATGAATTCTGTCCAGGTTTTAAAGCTGAATTCAGTGGGAGACACAAGGTGGATTGTGCCTATTCCATTTTATCTGGAACAAAAACTCTGCTAAAAAAATTTTTCTCAGGGACTTCCCTGGCAGTTCAGTTTGCCTTCCAATGCAGGGGGTGCAGGTTTGATCCCTGGTTGGGGAGCTAAGATCCCACATGCCTCATGGCCAAAAAACCAAAACACAAAACAGAAGCAATATTTTAACAAATTCAGTAAAGGCTTTAAAAATGGCCCACATCAAAAAAATCTTTAAAAAAATTTTTTTCATTGTGAAATGACTGCATCAAACACAAAAAATATAAAACACATATGTAGAGTGAAAAGAATAATACAATAAATACCAGTGTACCCCCACCTATGATAAAAACTGGAGAATACTAACTAGTCCCTGAAAAATCCCCCTGTGTGCCCTTCCCACGCTTATATTTCTTCCCACATAGAAGTAATCAGTAACTTGACCTTAGAGGAATCATTCTCTCACATCCTTTCACAGTTTTATCACTTAAGTATATAACCCTGAACAATATACTGTTTAGCTTTTTATATTTTCATAAAACCTTTAAAGTATCACATATATACAGAAAAATACACAGATCACTCATATGCAGCTTAATTATCCCAAAGTCAACATATTTTTAACTACCATCTAATCTACATATAAAACATCACCTGCACTCCAAAGGCCCCTCAGACCTCTCTAGATCATCATTTCTACCTTCTTCCCCAAAGGCAATCATTAACCTGACTTCTAATATCCCAGATTATTTTTATCTGTCTTAAACTTTATGTAAGTAGAATGATACAAAATATAAGTTTTCTGTCTAGCTCCTTCACGCTGATATTATACTTATGCGATCTATCCATGTTGCATATAGCACTAGTGTTATATTTTCACTGTTATATAGTATTCCTTTATATGAATTCTATATTAATACTATATTTATTTATACTCATTTATTTCTTCATTCTCATGTTGATGGACATTTAGGTTCCTTCTGGTTTTTTGTTGTTATGAATGGTGTTATGAAGATATTTTGTGCCTGTCTTTTGGTGCATATATGTATTCATTTTTGTTGGGTCATTCCTGGAGAGGAATTGCTGGGACAGAGGCTATACATATGTTCAGCGTTAGTAGATATTACCAGTTTTTCAGAGTTGTTTAACAACCTACACTTCCACCAGCAGATATGAGCACTCTAGTTGCAGGAGGAAGGTTTTTTTGTTTTGTTTTGTTTTGTTTTGTTTTAATAAGCAGCCATTGTTAGAGAGAAATGCCATCATATAAATAGATAGGTGAAAAATCAAAAGCTAGAATTACAATGTTCCCTAGATTTAAACCTGGGCCTTCAGTCTTGAGACTAACGTAATCACTGGAAGATACACTGACAAGTTAATCATTATATAGAGAAATACATACTTCCAGGGAGGTAAAAGCAACTAACAAAGGAAATCTACTTTTCAATTATTATTTTTTTAAACCATAGCATCATTTCCATCATCCTTCAGTTTTCAGAGGAGTGATCGATTCGTGCTGAGGCATTTGCATACTTGCCTCATACGTTTTTGATAACAAGTCACTAGAAACTGTGAGATGGTTGATCATGGCCAGTATGATTCATGTCAGCCACAGAACCAACTGTTGTCATGAAATACCTGATCTGAAGCAGATTTAACCACCACCATGTCATAATGTTTTAGTCCACTGAGCAACCTGTGTCAAGTTACATGCTCAACATGAAACAATATGCACCAAGGCTAAAGCCTCTATACATTTTAATTGAGTTATACTCAACAAAAGCAAATCCATAGTGTCAATGACAGGAAAGTACTTTTCAACTTTTTCCAGTGATTCAAAGACCTCTCTGCTATATATATACATATATATATACATGTATGAAGTACAGAAGAGCATTAAGAGCAAACAAAAATAACAACACAGAACAGTATTTGCCCTAAGGGAAACCTTAGCCTGGTAGAAAAGTCATACATGTTAATACTCTGTACAGATCCCTATAAATGTACATACCACATTTCATTATAATTATTTATGTGTCTGTCTCCCTCACTATACTGTGAGCTGCTTATGGATAGAGATAATTTCTCACTCACCACCCAACCATTATCATTCTGAGCAAGACCCGTCTCATGTTCTACATGTTTCTATTTCTCATGCCCCTCCTGTAAAACTTGCAAGTATTTTCATTCATATATGTTAAATGTTCTTGCAAAGTATGCATTGTTATTTGGTGTGCACGTGTTTTTAATATATGTAAATTGTATCACGTTATATAATTCATTCTGTTTCCCTACTTTTTTCATTCAGGACTACATTTTACAGATCCGTCCACATTGCTAGGAGCACACCTAGACTACTGCTCCTTACTGCTGCACAGGACTCCAAGGAATACACCCACCATTTTTTATCTATCCAGTCTTCCAACGACAGACACTCCAGCTCCTTGCCACCACCAGTAACATCCATACTGCAATAAGCATCCTTGCACATATGTCATTATGGACAACACAGAAAGTTGTCTGGGAGGTAGACCAGGAACAAATCTGCTGTGCACAGTTTTGCAGCATGCAGTATGCCTACATCGGCTACATCAGTCTATAATTCCACCAACCATACGTGAGGAGTCTCAAATATCAGTTTTTTTGCCAACACTTGGCATTACGCAATTCTAATTTCTAGCTTTTAGCTTTTGTCTATCTAATTCATGCTGTTAGAATCTGCATTTCTCTTATTGCTAACGAGTTTGAACACTTCTAACAATGCCTGCTAACTCTTTGGGTGTTCTCTATAAATTGCCTGATCATAACCTTCATCTGCCTTTTCAGTTGGGATTGCCATCTTTTTCTTCTTAATTTTCAGGAGTTCTTTTTATAGCCTAGATATTAATCACTCATCATATTAGACACCATAAGTAATTATTTTATTCTATTAACTGAGTATGAATTTTATATTTATTTTTGTTGTTGAACATAAATGTTTAAATTCTTTATAAATAAGTTAATCAATATTTTTTTTTTTTTTTTTTTTTTTTTGTGGTATGCGGGCCTCCCTCTGCTGTGGCCTCACCCGTTGCGGCGAACCCAGTTCCCCTGCATCGGCAGGCGGACGCGCAACCGCTGCGCCACCAGGGAAGCCCCAATATTTTTTAATTTATCCTTTTGAGGTTTAAAAAATATTTTTCTATCTCTACGTCACAAAGATATTCTCCTGTGTTTTCGTCTACTATTTTTATAGTTTTACTTTCCACATTTATCTTTATAGAGATTATCTTCGTAAAAGGTTTAGGAAGGGATCCAGTTTTATATTTCTCCATGTAGTAAGCATTTTCTAAAAGTCACATAAAATGCAATCTGTCCTTTCCCCATTACTTTTTTGATGTCATTTTAATAAGTATTAAGTTTTCACAATTTAAGTTCTCTGTGCTTTTATTGCATACTATTGGTCTCTCATCTGTTTGAAATATTCAAAATAAGTTGTTGATCACGGAGTCATACCCTGCTGTGCCCCCCATCTGGTCAGTGGAGTCCGATGACCCTAACTTGGCTGCTGTCTTGGAGAGGCTGGTGGACATAAAGAAAGGGAATACTTTGCTATTGCAGCATCTGAAGAGGATCATCTCCGACCTGTGTAAACTCTATAACCTCCCTCAGCATCCAGATGTGGAGATGCTGGATCAGCCCTTGCCAGCAGAGCAGTGTACACAGCAAGATGTATTTTCGGAAGATGAAGATGAAGAGATGCCTGAGGACACAGAAGACCTAGATGACTAAGAAATGAAAGAAGAAGAGCCAGCTGAGGGTAAGAAATCTGAAGATGACGGCATCGGAAAAGAAAACTTGCCCATACTAGAGAAAGTTAAAAAGAACCAGAGGCAAGATTACTTAAATGGTGCGGTGTCTGGCTTGGTGCAGGCTACTGACCGGCTGATGAAGGAGCTCAGGGATATATACTGATCACAGAGTTTCAAAGGCGGAAACTATGCAGTCAAACTCGTGAATGACAGTCTGTATGACTGGAATGTCAAACTTCTCAAAGTTGACCAGGACAGCGCTTTGCACAACGATCTCCAGATCCTCAGAGAGAAAGAAGGAGCTGACTTCATCCTACTAAACTTTTCTTTTAAAGATAACTTTCCCTTTGACCCGCCGTTTGTCAGGGTTGTGTCTCCAGTCCTGTCCGGAGGGTATGTTCTGGGCGGAGGTGCCATCTGCATGGAACTTCTCACCAAGCAGGGCTGGAGCAGTGCCTACTCAATAGAGTCAGTGATCATGCAGATCAGTGCCACACTGGTGAAGGGAAAAGCACGAGTGCAGTTTGGAGCCAACAAATCTCAATACAGCCTGACAAGAGCACAGCAGTCCTGCAAGTCCTTGGTGCAGATCCATGAAAAAAACGGCTGGTACACACCCCTGAAGGAAGATGGCTAACCCGGGAGTGCCATCCCCTTCTTCCTTCCCCAGGCACCACTGGACCAATTACCTTTGAATGCTGTATTTGGATCTCACGCTGCCTCTGTTGTTCCCTCCCTCATTTTTCCTGGACGTGATAGCTCTGCCTATTGCAGGACAATGATGGCTATTCTAAACGCTAAGGAAAAACAAACAAACAAACACAGAACTGTTTCAAGTACTCAAGACTGACTTACAGACCAACCAACCACCTGGCTGGAACCCTTGCTAGCAGGCATTCTTATAAAAGAAACTTTCGAGCCTCCTTATATTGCTGGAAACTCAGCTGTGCTCCAGACTGGAGCCTCCTTACCTATGCTATGGATTTTTAATTTATTTTCTCTTATTTCATGTACACTGCTTTTTTTGGTTACAGTGTATGATGGATGTGTATGAAAAAAAAGTGTATCTTTGGGAAAACAATTACAGTTTGTTAATTTGGAAAAAAAAATAAGTTGTTGAATAAACACATTTTTATTTTACAAAATTATAATTTTACAGAAGTATGGATAATTTTATAAAAAGTATGGATTATATTATAATTTTACCAAAATATGGATATTATAATTTTACCAAAGTATAGAGAGTGCCGGGAGATCTTTATTCCTCCATGTACGTTTTGGATTTGCTTATTTATCCTTGTATTTCCTATTATGTAGCATCATGCCTGGGACAAAATAGGCCACAGAATACATTTTAATACATAAATAAATGATTAAATTACAGCTATATAGGCATATAAAAAAGTGCAAAGTGAGCGTAGAGGACAAAGACCAAATGGGAGATGAGAGAAACTGGATGTGAACCAATCCTGGCTTAAGCACAAATAGTTCAGTTCTAAAGGCAAATAGGTGAACATATAGCCACTGGAATATAGTCCATTTATATAATTCTCTAGCAAATCTGCTTTGCCATCTGTCTTAGTCTCTAAATAACTTGGAGTTCAAGAGTTTACAGGGGGTTGCACTCAAGCTCAACTTCTTGGTAAATGGTTACCGGGCACTGAACTCACTCTCCAAAAGAACTAACAAACAAAACAGTGTTGATTTCCTGCCCAGTGCAATTCATCTCTCTCTGCAATTGCCATGACAGTCTCTGATTACTGATATTATTATCCCCAGAAGATGGTTCATGGAAATTCTCGTCCCCTGCTAGGCTGTCCCAGTTTTATAAAGTCAAAATCTGGTCAGCTTACTCTACAGGGGAAAAAAAGGCCACCGGAAAAAAAAAAAAAAAAAAAAGGCTGTTTGAAAAAGATAGCAGCTGCTACGATGCCGCATTAATGCAGACACAGCAGAGTGAAGAGAGGATGTCTATTTTGCTGTTTCGTTTCTCTTTTTTTCTTTTCCCCTTACCCCTTTAGTGACAATATCACTAGAGAGTTAACGGAAGCACTGTCATGGAATTTTCTGAACAACAGAATGGTTAGTCTCCCTAATTATTTCAATCCCAATGCAGTTCTCCTTCCAAAGCAGGAGAATTTAGCAGCCATCTTCCTGTCCCTAAATACATCCTCATCTCCCAGCGTCCTTTCCAAGTAAGGTACATTTACATCACATTTAAAGTAGCAAAATGTCTTGATGGCACCAGTAAAATCAAGTAAAACAGCATTAATTAGGATTTCATGAATTCTGAATTTGGGACCTATATAGTTATTAATCTGAAATTACTCTGTACTAACAAGGTATATATTTATTTACACATTATTGTAAATAATATTAAACTACTTTTTAAAAGCTATTTTCATGCACCTTAAATACTTTGGGTGCACCCATTAATATCTAGAAGGTTGATATGTTACAGCCAGAAGAAACCATTTTATCTAACGTTTATATTACAGATGAGGAGCCTGAAACTTAGAAAGGGGAAGAGACTTGCTGTAATCATTTAAAAAGCCACCTACAGATTTCTACTAAGCAAATTTCCATTAACTTAATTAATAGATGCAAATTACATTTCCTCTGTCCATGAATTGGCACACAACTTCCCTGGGTCCTCTTCTAATATTGCACGGAGTTACGGGGTAATGGAAGTGGAGCTAGGGGTTTGAGGGGAGAGAGAGGAACAGGAACCACATCAAAGGAGATGTAAAAAAAAAAAAAAAAATCAAGACCAAAAATAAATTTCCATATTTATCTAGGTTTCCCTTTGTTATCGCAAACGCTTCTGCCACCTTTATAAAAAAAAAATATTAGGGATTAATTTTGCCGCATAGGTCAAGGAAAAGAGTACCTGACTCTAATTATAATCTAATGTTAAGGAAGCCAGATGTGCACTATACAAACGTATGAAAGGAGGATAAAAAGTTATGGACACACTGAAGCAAACATTTCAAGGGGAATGAAGATTTACTGCATAAATCTAATAGGAAAGATGCTTGTGAACCATCTGGTAAGTGACTTATATAGCCCCATACATTAGCATCTGTTGTCATGTTTTCAAAGTACAGAATTTCAAAACTGTGCTTATGAGTCTTCTGAATGCAGTGAGTTTGCAGCAATGGATTGGAGAAAAAAAAGTCCTAAAGAAAAGGCTTGCACTTGACCTCTAAAAAAAATTCTGTATGGTGTTTTAGAGGTTAACATAAGCACTGTCTCTATCACACCCTTATTCAGCCCTCACAATCATCTTATCGGTGGGCAGGTAGGCATTAGGATGATGATGGCCGTTTTACAGATGAAGTAACTGGGAGAGTTTCAGTGACTATCGCAGGATTACTGGGGTGATGGCTGCACAGTCAGGACTACGAATTCCTAGATCTCTTCACTTCCTTAGACTACCTGTAGGCTTTGAATGAGAATGCAAGTCTTTTTGGCTATGAGAGCATCCACCTTCTTTTGGTTTACCAGACTGCTCATGAACTAATGTAGGCTCCTGGAGGGGAGGGACATAGGAATCCCAGGGCCAGGCACACACCCTGCCTTTCCTGGGAGGAGAACAGTGAACGCTTGTTGAATGAATTAATTAAGAAAGGATAAAGAAGATGTATATAGGTATACATAATGGAATACTACTCAGCCATAAAAAAGAATGAAATAATGCCATTTGCAGCAACATGGATGGACCTAGAGATTACTTCCTATCACTTACTTCATATTAAGTAAGAAAGCAGATACAGGTTAGTCTGAAAGCAATTGCAAATTGTGGTAGCTTATCAAATATGGCATCCTCATCTGAAAAAACTGTATTAAGGAAGTGATACTTTATATCACTTACTTGATATCAAGTGAAGTAAGTCAGACAGAGAAAGACAAATATCATATGATATCACTTACATGTGGAATCTAAAAAATGATACAAGGGAGCTTATTTACAAAACAGAAATAGACTCACAGATACAGAAAGCAAACTTATGGTTACCAAAGGGGATATGGGGGGTGAAGGGAAATAAATTAGGAGTTTGGGATTAACATATACACACTGTTATATATAAAATAGGTAAACAACAAGGACCTACTGTATAGCATAGGGAACTATACTCGATATCTTGTGAGATATATATATATGTATATATATATGTGTGTGCGCATATATATGTATATATATGCGCACACACATATACAACTGAATCACTGTGCTGTATGTACACTTGAAACTAACACAACATTGTAAATTAACTATACAGCAATAGAAAAAAAAGGAAAGGAATGCCACACAATTCCTAGTACCCAGAAAACACTCAACAACATGATAGATGCTGGAAAAGGTAAACAAAATATAGATTTTTGTCCCAGTAAGACTAACAAAATGGAACATGCAAGGTCCAAGTTATTAGAACTAAACTGTTCAATGCAAAGCATAAGTACTACAGTAGTCTGGGAAGGTTCACAAAAAGTTAGGATTTCAGTGGCACCTGGCAATAATTAACTTATTAATGGTAGAGAAAAATAGGAAGGGGTGGAAAAACGGCCTTTAAATAGACAAAAATAAAGTTGAAACAAAATAATAGAGCTTTAAAAATTAGCATTAAAAATAACATTGGTAAAATTGAGAATATATTTGCTTTAACTTTAATTTCTGAGATGACATAATAAGAAATTTAATCCTTTTCACAATCTGTCAGCTGCTGAAGAGTCCGAGACAAAATATGTATTGCTTGTGGGCTTCCCTGGTGGCGCAGTGGTTGGGAGTCCGCCTGCCGATGCAGGGGACGCGGGTTCGTGCCCCGGTCCGGGAGGATCCCACATGTCGCGGAGCGGCTGGGCCCGTGAGCCATGGCCGCTGGGCCTGCGCGTCCGGAGCCTGTGCTCC
>NC_041217.1:15877095-15887882 GCF_002837175.3 Physeter macrocephalus
AGCGGCCATGGCTCACGGGCCCAGCCGCTCCGCGGCATGTGGGATCCTCCCGGACCGGGGCACGAACCCGCGTCCCCTGCATCGGCAGGCGGACTCCCAACCACTGCGCCACCAGGGAAGCCCCTACTATGCTTTTTAGAGTCATAATTTTGAAATCTTTGTCTAGATAAAAATAATGATATCAAAAAGCATAAGTCTTGACTAAGTATTGACTAAGATCTACCGCCTTCTTAACTTAAACTCTACATAGAGGACCATCAATATGCTAAGACCACAGCAGACCCAGAGGCATGTCCAGTCTTCTTAAGCCCAGTTTGTTTCTAAGATGCACTGTTCAATGTGATTGTCATGGCACAGTTATTTAAAATAAAAAGTTAAAGAATGCACGTTACAGAAAGGCATCAGTAGTGACTAGAGAGAGAGATTCTACTGCTTCAGTGTGGTCACGAAGTTTAGACTTAATCCAGCCAAGTGGATGGAAAGGTGAAGCTCGATGGCCCTCCCATGTGGGTTCTTTTGAATTAGGCATGACTTCCGGCTCCAAGCTGAGGTCCCTGCAGTCTGAGGCTTCATCAGTGGCAGGCAGGACAATTAATTAGCTGCTTCTCTGCCACAAATACACCCCCCCAATGGTAGGAACACAAGGATTCAGGGGCACACCTGTCAGAGCATTTATTTGCAGGTAGTTACCATGAAGAATATGACTGCAAATGAGAATGGATGTCCCACACCACTCTGGAATAGTAATTTCTTAATTCTTATTCAAATCCCGCAGGCAGGACAATATAACTTGATCTCAATTGGCCATGTGGTCCTGATGGTGTCCTGCTAATGGGCTGTTCACTTAATTTATGTCATTTTAAAAAATTAAATAGTCATATTTTAAATCCCGACTGCAGTCCTTCAGACTGAAAGTCCACGTTTAAAAGTTACAGTGTCTTTACAGATCAGCATCACCAAACTTCTTACCTTGTTGACTATGCTATCCTAAAGTTTTCCCTTCTCTTGGTTCCTCTTTTGGTTTGTGAGAAATAACTCAGAATCCCATCCACAAGTCACTTAAAGCTCTGCTTCGGGAAACCAGGTTTGTCAATTTGGTTTTACACTGAAACATAAATCTGCTGCTTTATGAATATAAAGTAAGAATCCAGCATGCTGGGTTACAGATATATTTGCAAAAAGGACTTACGCTAGTAGGGCAAATGCGGTGTTCAAATGTGAACAAAATCAAATTTACTCTGTGATATACATACGATTCCAAAAAACAATACATCTCAATTCACGAAACACTTACTGACAGCCTACTATGCCCAAGATATTGTGCCAGCTACTGGTAACTTTATGTTTGTTTTAAAATCAATTTCTTTACCCTGGTCTGTGCATATACTGGGCTGCCTGAACTCTCCTCAGGCTCTCCTTGGATTCAAGGCTTAGAACAACCGCACCGACAAAAAGAAAGCTTCTTAGAGGCGTGCAAAACTTCTCACTGGCTATTAAAATCTTTGCTTTGAGGGCTTGTCAATATCTGGAGCTCCTCAAGGTTTTCTCCAGTCTAGAACAGCACATCTTTCTCTGGAATCTTCCATCAAGGATTCTGAGAGAAAAATGGACATTATGCCTCAGAACATACCTGAAGGCACATTTACTACTTTCTATATTAGGGGCTCTGATCTCACTGTGGTGAGGTTCATAGTTGTTTTATTCTGGTTTATGACGTATTTTCTAACAAACTAAACTTTTGGTGATAGTCACACAGTACAGTAGTTAATAAAGAGGCTAGCTAATAATTCCAAATATTTTTGTAGCTTGTTCTTTTTGTTTTTCTTTTTCGCTTTTGAGGTATGGGGCACAGGATGAAGTCCAATGATTTTGGATTCACCTAATCCCCTTCCCTCAGCTCTTCCTGGGTCCCTCGAACAAAGGGAAAATCAACCACTACATTCTGAAGTCCAAAAATTCCAAGGAGAAATTGGAAGGAGAAAAGTGGTGAGA
The DNA here is from genome assembly GCF_002837175.3 of Physeter macrocephalus. Lineage (NCBI taxonomy): Eukaryota > Metazoa > Chordata > Mammalia > Artiodactyla > Physeteridae > Physeter > Physeter macrocephalus. The sequence goes on from NC_041217.1 coordinate 15,879,088, forward strand.
TGATTGTATTCAGAACAGATTTCAGGAGGACAGCAGGAGACATGACAGAAAGAGAGCTTGACTCATTTAAATATAAAAATGAATATATAATTTGTGTGTGTTCATTTTATTAATCATGTAAATAAAATACATAATATACATACTAGCTATATACTCTGAATATATATAGCACAATATCATACATGTATAGGATATACATTAACTATTAGATCCATAAAGATGCGTGTGAATAGAAGTATGAGTCAGAGTTGCTCAGGGCACTTCTGAGGCTGTCTGGGGAGAGGGACAGGGTGGGGACGCTGCTGGAGAGGCCTAGCCTGTGAAACCACTGACCCCAGGGGACCCATTTTACCTATTCTATAAATCAGGTCCCAAGTTTCCGAGTTAGATTTTGTTTGGGAAAAATCTCCTACTCCCTCACTACCTTTCTTTTTATTTTTTATTTATTTTTTATTTTTGGCTGTGTTGAGTCTTCGTTGCGGTGCGCGGGCTTCAGTAGCTGTGGCACACGGGCTCAGTAGTTGTGGCTCGCAGGATCTAGAGCACAGGCTCAGTAGTTGTGGTGCACGGGCTTAGTGGCTCCGCTGCACTGGGATCTTCCCGGACCAGGGCTCGAACCCGTGTCCCCTGCATTGGCAGGCGGATTCCCAACCACTGCGCCACCAGGGAAGTTCCGTCACTTCCTTTTCAGGCTTATTTTTCACTGCTCCCCAAAGGTACATGCTACCTTTTCTTCAGATAAGTTGATCTTCACATGGCCCTCCTCCCTCCCCTGATAAAACAACGATTATTTCTAATTCTGTTTCTTTCCACCCATCCAATTACTACTAATTCTTTTTTTTTTTATATAAATTTATTTATTTATTTTTGGCTGCGTTGGGTCTTCATAGCTGCGCGTGGTCGTGGGCTTTCTCTGGTTGCGGCGAGCCAGGGGCTACTCTGTGTTGCGGTGCACAGACTTCTCATTGCAGTGGCCTCTCTTGTTGCAGAACACAGGCTCTAGGCGCGCGGGCTTTGGTAGTTGTGGCACGTGGGCTCAGTAGTTGTGGCTCGCGGGCTCCAGAGCGCAGGCTCAGTAGTTGTGGCACATGGGCTTTGTTGCTCCACAGCATGTGGGATCTTCCCGAACCAGGGCTCGAACCCATGTCCCCTAATTGGCAGGCAGACTCCCAACCACTACGCCACCAGGGAAGCCCACTACTCATTCTTTAAGGCCAAACTCTGGCCCCATCTCCTATATGAATCCCTTCCTAGAAACTCTAGTTCTATAACCACCTTCCTCCCTTTTCTTAACTCCTTTTCCTCTATTTGACCCTTTAATTAATGCTACTGGTATATATTCCACTTCTTCTAACTCACTTTCGGTTTTGAATTGCTAGACTAAACCCTGTATGGAGAATCTCTGAACCCCTTAGGTATGCACAACCAGCTGAACACAAGTGTCCATAGGATCCTTTCCCCCCGCCCCCATTCCAGTTAACCTGAGTTATACCCACTCCATTTTACATTTCACCCAAGACAATGCACTGTCCCCTGTCTCTAGGGTCACCTGGAACCAGAACAGGGAGTTATCCCTCCTTATGCCTCACTGGTCAGAGCTAAGACGATCTCATGTATCCTACTCTATTTGGCTGGTTAACATAAGAAAACTTTTGTAGTTAAAGTGGGGAAACATTAACATAAACTGATGGTTACAATCTAATATTTTAAATGCAGTGTAAAACATATTCCTAGAGGAAGCATATCTAATAGCAAAACACGTTAAGAAATAAAAGTTGGGCCACATTTGGATATGAAAAAAATATAATAAAGAATTGGCAACACCAACATAATCCATGAATGTGCTGCACATAGGTCTTTAAAAGCTTCCTCACCCCCCCCCAATAAACCTGTATTCTCATATAAGAATCCATTTAACAGCTAAAAACTCTTATTCAATTAAAAAACAGTGTTTTGTTCTTCTACCTTCTTAATTACTAGATCACCAGGATCTACAAATGTAACAACCACTTTCATTCTTTGGGTATATACCCATAGCCCTTTAAGAAGGTACCATTTTCCCCATTTTTCAGATTAGAAAACTAAGGGCCCAAGTGACGACATAGCTAGTCCAGAGTCACTGAGTTGGCAGAAAGACTGGAACTTGGTTCAGGCTCACTCCAACGCCCAGGTTTTCCCACAGGGCCACTCTGACCAACTGAATGCAATGTTTCATATGTACAGTATTTCAGCTACATATCAGTTAAGTAAGCTTTCCGGAAATAGCCCAATTGCCATATATTATATTCTTACTATGGAGAAATACCTTCTAAGTATCAAGGAACTGATTTTAAATTTGAACTATCAGAACAGAATCACTTTTAATTCTGAGATTTCCTATCCTAATTCATGTCTGACTTAAGTCAGAAAAAGGGGAAGATTTAGTCTTATTCCTTAGCTAGGCTGTCACTTTTATTAAAAGATACTGTAGGTATTAATACATCCTAGCACGCACTTGGAATTGTTTTACAAAAGTGATCATTTTTTTTTTTAATTAAAAAAACATATATACTATGGTTGTGTTTATGGAACCCTGCATTTTTCTATCTGCTAACCTAACAGACCTGTTCATAAGTGTTTTTCAATTTTCTGCTACACGCAGAAACACTCACCCGCTTCCTCTGAATGGCTGATTTTTCCTCTCTGAATACACTACAATATACTCATCCTCACTGAAATGTATTAAAAGATATACCTAAACACATTTCATATCTCTTCATAGACCTTTTACATGAAAAGAATAGGAAACACTCTTTCGATGCCACAAGAAGGAATATTTTCCCCATTTAGAAATGTTAGTTTTCAGTCTCCTGTTAAACAATGGAGCTAAATCCTAGATGCAGTGAAGTTCTATTCACTTTGAGTATTCATTCTTATGGTGGCTTCTCTGCCTGATTGGTTAAAAAAGACAACACAATTTGTAATTGATTTTTTTTTTATCACTAAACGACTAATTCTGTCTTCCAAAAAAAGCTCTAGGGTTTATTAACTGTGCAATCACAATTTACTGTGGCCCTTTCATCAAATTAGCCCTGCAACAATGCAATTTTTCCCTTATTTTACTTCTATTTCAAGAAGGGCTTTCCACTATGACTCTTATTAAGACAGACAGTCACTCTCTTCTAATTTAGGTGTTTTTCTCATGGCAACAATTCATTATTACAGCTGAAGGATGTTTTGTAACCTAATTCTGGGCTTCCCTTTCCTTATTTCCTATTTCCTACAATGTCATAAAATGAGTTATCTCCAAAGTGTAGCAACCACTGGTTCTCCAAATGAATATGCTCTGTTGTTTAGAAATAGGAATTTCAATTTAGGAATAATCCAGTAAATTCCTTCCGTTCTTTATTTTCTTTATTCACTTAATTTACACTTAGTTCTAAAATAACAAGCTTCAATGAAATGACTGTATCATTAAATTTTTAAGTGTTCTTTTCCTTCAGCATACCCAAGCAAGATACATTTACTATATTTTACCTTTCTTCGATTTACTTACAGGAGTCTGGGATTCATATGGACTCTCATCAATAGCTACATAAAAATCTGCTCCTACATCATCAAAGAAATATTCTTTGTCTGGTTCCTAGCACCCAACTTAACTCTGGTCCCTCAAAGGCACAGTCAATATCCCAAATGCCAAATGAGTACGTGAATGAGAATCCAGAAATAGAGGCCTGGAGATCAATAGATGTAACAGAGAAAGCGTTTACATTCTCAGGGGCAAAAGCTCACTGTGTTTCTAAGTGGATCAGAGATATGATCCTCGGCCACTGTGAATGGAACAGAAACTAGATGCCATCAGAGGGAGATACAGGTCCTAATGCAGTGAGGTAATACGACAAGAATAGAAGAGCCAGGGAAGGAAGTGCGGCCCTGAGGAATCTTAAAATAAGCTCGCACTTGCATCCCAACCCTCAGAAGAATGAGAAAAGGCGCAAGGCGGAATTTCAGCGTTTCCAACCCTTGGATCTGAGAGGCATCGACTTTTACTTTCTCTGCTTCCCCACCGAAGTGACACACTGAGTACTCTGAGAGTTATGTCAGCATGTTTTCCTAGGAATAGAATAAGTGAAAGATTGCTGACATCTTTCTAGGTTGGTGGGATACCCTCATCAAATTGCTGACCCTCCACACAGAGAGATCTCCAACGGAGGTGGCCCTGACACATGCTCTGAGCGCACATGTCTAAGAAGATTGCTGAAGCACAAATTTCAAGCCCAAATGCCTGGGAAACAGTCAACGTAGAGGGATTTTGCACATGCTAGGCACACTGCAGCAGCCTTTTTTTTGCACAGAGCGATTCAGCAGTCTGTCAATCAAAGGTCCTGAGGCTGACAGACCACGAACACCCACTTCTGACCTTGCTGGGTCACCAGGACAAGGGGGATAGAAACTGGCTGACAGCAGAAATTCCCCCAGTGGAATAGAATGAAATAAAATTATTGCTAAAAGGAACTCCTCCACTCAGGCCCCTTCTGCAAATCCACTGTACACCGTCATATGGGTTCACCTCAGTCCTCAGATGGCAAATGAGATGATGTCACAAAGAAAAAGCCAACTCTTGAAGCTCTCCTCTTAGAAGCAGGTATTCATAGTCTTGTTTTTCGTTCTGTTTGTTTGTTTTCCGACAGTATTTCTCATTGGGTAGGGCAACTCATATATCCATTGGCTTTGCTTTCTTGGTAAGCCAACTTTCAGTACATCAAGAGCTAATTCTAGGTGAATTTCTGAGGTTAAGTCCAATAATTATTTTATTGTGTATAGAAAGCAGCAGAAGAAGATGAGAAGGTCTCTTTTCATTTACTTGAGGCTAGAGTTGAAAATATGAGATGGACTCTAATATGGACATAGCCCAGCACGCAGACTGAAAAAAATTAATTTTATCTCCATGTGAGATGGCTGTGATAAAGTGAGTTTACTTGCTTGAGGACTTATTGATCTGGGGTTTTTTTATAAAAGCTGATATCATTTTTTCCCTGGTGAATAAACATTTATAGATTAATGGGTCTAAAATCTTTTCCTGAAATCCAACTTTAAGCTATGAGTTGGTGATGCAAAACTGAGTAAAAATACAATCCCAACTTTATCCCCCAGGAGTTCATGCTCTACAGGGGAAGTCTTATACATAACTGGACATTTATGATGTAATGAATTATGTGCCCCTCTCACTGCTCCTGTTGGGCTGCAAAGAACAAAATCGGAGCTCTATAGTGAATATTTACTGGGCAGTTCCAATGGACAGGAGAGTATACTTAGCCAAATACATCCCTCTCTGCCCCATTCTAAAAGTATCCTTCATTGTTCAGCTGGACTCATGGATGTATCAACCTGAGACAGACAGCCTGTGGTATCAAAACCCAACCTGTGGGAGTCTTACCTTGACGAAATAGACATGAACCTAGTATTTTAAAATGAATATATATTCACACACACACACACACACACACACACACACACACACACACACGAGTCTGTGTCCCTCCTATAGCATGCTTCTTCTCCATGTCTGTATTTTCAGTATATGAAACAGTCCATTTGATTTCCTACCCTTTCCCCAATCTTAGAGTAATAACTTCTAGGAAAGAAGAAATAATAAAGAATGATTACACAATCTTATTTGGGCAAAAAGCTAACATATGCGTATCAAGGCCAAAAATATGGATTTCAAGATAAAACATATGGATGCCCATATGGAAAAAAAGGTTTCCTGGCCGGAAACTCTGCTGTTGCATTTTTTATGCCTCTATGTGTGGTATGTTTTTTTTTTCCTTCTGCTGAATAACGCTGTCTGCCGACAGATCCAAATGTTATAAATTCACATGCAAATTTTACAAAATGCTCCACTGTTATCATCTTTATTAGATTTCTTTTTTATTCTCTTAATCCTTTTCATCGCTTAATAGCTCAACAAGTAATGGATTTTTAGTAAAACGGTGAGGCTTATGACAATCAGTCCTGAGACTGAATCTTTTCTTCATGCTTAACAAATGAAACTTATTTTTCTTCGAAACCTCAATAAGAAAATCCTTCCCTTCACACACAAATGTGTGCTCGTGCGTGCACACACACGCACACACACATATACAACAGGTGGTGCCCTTATGACCCTGAGTAGCCATCAGACAATTGGCAACAGACACAGGTTCTATTCTGGAGAGACACATCCCATGGAGATCATAAAACGTGGGTCAGTTAAGAGAGAAAATCTCAAGAAAGTTTCCATCTTAGTCTCTTAAATTGTATTCGTCGAGAGCTTTTTTCTTGTAAGAGGCAGAGAGAATGGAGGTATCAAGAGAAAAACAGGAGACTTTTGAGAAAATGTGTCCTTTAATGCCGAGCCTCCTTTTAAGTCAGTGGATTCTTTGTGAGCAGATTTTTTTTTTTCTTTTTTTGCGGTACGCGGGCCTCTCACTGCCGTGGCCTCTCCCGTTGCGGAGCACAGGCTCCGGACGCGCAGGCGCAGCGGCCATGGCTCACGGGCCCAGCCGCTCCGCGGCATGTGGGATCTTCCCGGACCGGGGCACGAACCCGCGTCCCCTGCATGGGCAGGCGGGCTCTCAACCACTGCACCACCAGGGAAGACCCGTGAACAGATTTTTAAATTTGAAGTTATCATAAACTTTACAAAAGAAAACATTCTTTCATGAAGAACATTTAGTGTGCCTCTTCTGGCATTCAGATAACTAGACCATAAATTTAAATTCTAGCCTTACAATACTTCACGGGCAAGTATCTTATCAGCTAAGACATGCCCACCAAGGAGCTCCTCTCACTGGATATCTGGCTATATTGCACTTTCACAGGGGAAGGGGCATACTTTCTAGATTTGGGGCCCCTGGAGCTCTAGATTGCAAGAGCATCACCTTCTATCCTGAAGGTTCCTTATGGGGTTTATACATTACTTCCCACAGGGGAGAGAAAACTAGCTCCTATTTAAGAGAAAGAATATTATGGGGAGTTTATCTGTGGTATTTAAAGTTATAAGGTACTATTGAAGTTCTTTTTAGTCTCTTTAAGGAAGCAAAAGAGGATACTGGGCCTTTAAAGGGCCTCAGATTATCCAAGTGGAGTCTGTTAGATTCTCTTTGAATCCACTTATAACAGTGGTATCAAAGGCAAAGAAAATAAGGAGAAGCTAAATTCAGTGAAAGGGTGAAGCAGGGGCAAGCTGATCTATAGCAACCAGCACAGCCCTGTTCTCGCACACTTTCACAATGTTCAGCTATTACAGCAATAATGGCCAGCACATCGAAATCATTAAATCGTCCTCTCTACCACTTGTCCTGCTTGGTATCTCTAGAACCAGAATAAAAGCCAACTCTTTATGTTCTTATTATGTGATGGCCAAGCTTACCTTGTTTTAAGGTAATTTTTTTTAACAAAAGGTCACAGTTGTCAGTCATTAACTACATTCAGTGTCTGCCTTCAAGAATACAGTTCAAATTCCATAGCTGGGCATTGAAAACTATTCACAGTTGGTCCCCAGCTACCCTTCCCAACTATGATATATATATATTTTTGAGGTATACCACACTCAACAAACTATTTGCTCTTCCTTGTACACATCCAGGGACTGCCCTGGTGGCACAGTGGTGAAGAATCCACCTGCCAATGCAGGGGACACGGGTTTGATCCCTGGTCCAGGAAGATCCCACGTGTCGCGGAGCAACTAAGCCCATACACCACAACTACTGAGCCTAAAACTGACTTTGAGGACTTCCCTGGTGGCACAGTGGTTAAGAATCCGCCTGCCAATGCAAGGGACACGGGTTAGAGCCCTGGCCCTGGAAGATCCCACGTGCCACAGAGCAACTAAGCCTGTGCACCACAACTACTGATCCTGAGCTCTAGAGCCCGCAAGCCACAACTACTCAGCCCACGTGCCACAGCTACTGAAGCCTGCGCACCTAGAGCCCATGCTCCGCAACAAGAGGAGCCACGACAATGAGAAGCCCGCGCACCGCAACGAAGAGTAGCCCCCGCTCACCACAACTAGAGAAAACCTGCGCACAGCAACAAAGACCCAATGCAGCCAAAAAATAAAAAAATTAAAAAAATTATTTTTAATTAAAAAAAAAGAAACACACCACATCCAGCTTCCAAGCTCAAGTTCCTGCAGTTCTTCCCTCCTGGAATGTTCCTTCCCATCCATTTTTCCTTCCTTCAACAGCACTGATTTAGTAAACAATTTGCCGGGCAATATCACAGATAATGGAAATCTATTGGTGAACAAGCAGAAACAGTTCCTGAGTTCAGGAAGCTTACAATCTACTCGATATCTAAACCATCCCCTGAGGCTCAGCAGTAATTCCCCGATGTCCTCCTGATGCTTAGGCCAGTAAATAGTAATTACCCCAATTCTCTATCAAATCAGACTAAAATATTCTACAGTGCCTACCAGAATGCCAGGGCCTCATTGGGCACACAGGAATAAATACGAACTTTAAAAATATACATGCAATGAGCTTGCAAGATAAATCTTGAAGGGATGATGTTACTATTAAAGGAACATTCAACTCCATTTATTTAGCTGAGGGCATCATTTGTCCTAAGCACAGGGTTTGGCAAGTGGAAAGCCACCAACACATCCTTATTTAATTGTAAACGTGAATAAGACATAATTCCTTCCCTCAAGGAGCTTATAATCATATAGACGTGATAAGATGCAAACAAATAGGCAAGAAATACACAATAAAATGTCTATCGGGGCTTCCCTGGTGGCGCAGTGGTTGAGAGTCCGCCTGCCGATGCAGGGG
>NC_041217.1:15888125-15908508 GCF_002837175.3 Physeter macrocephalus
CACGGAGCGGCTGGGCCCGTGAGCCATGGCCGCTGGGCCTGCGCGTCCGGAGCCTGTGCTCCGCAACGGGAGAGGCCACAACAGGGAGAGGCCCGTGAACCGCAAAAAAAAAAAAAAAAAAAAAAAAAGTCTATCGGAAAAACGATGACAGCAAGGAAAGCTGACCGCTTGCTGTAAAGCAGAAGCAATGTAAAGGTTGTCTGTCTAGTGACCGCTCCTCAAAGGTGCCTGAAGGAAGCCTGTTTTGTGACTGCTTAGGGAATATAACACATCAAACGACAAGAATCAAAACTAATTTGAAATTATTTTCTAAATGCAATGTATGTAATGTTCCATTCAATTAAAAGAGATGCTGTGATTTGGATTTGAGTCAATACAACACATTAGTCAATGATTCTGGAAAGGCTTTTCCAAAATGCATGTTGGCTTGAGTTTCTGGAAATGCTGACCTCCCTACCTGGAACAGAAGCAAGTGATTTTTATTAGGTTTATACTGTGGATTTCACCCATCCCTAATCCTGAGTTGCCAAATTGTGTATTCTTCTGTGATTTGATTATTACCTATGTTCTACTTGACTGTGGATCATTTTACAAAAGCTCTAATTGTGGGTCAGATCAGGAAACTCAGACCTGACAGTGAATTTCATTTCACAGACATGGGAACCATAGAGTACAGATGCCTTAAGGCCAGTGGTCCATTTCTCTTTTAAAGGTCTTGGTCTTAACTCTCTGAGTCAGGTAATTTGTCCTGTAAATATTCTGAAAAAGCCTGAATCCATGAGACAATGGCAAAATGAACCAAGCCAGCTATCTCATGTAGTAGCCTGAGTGAATCACCGGCATTTACCCGGTGCCCCAACCAGACGCTTGAGGAGAGTGGCTGTGTTTATTTCCCTTGCTTGCATATTATCTCTTTATTAAGTTTGCTGTCTTTACAGAGGAACTCACAGGCTCTAACTGAAAGGCTGTCTCCTTCCCTCCTAGCTTAAAATCTTATTTTTAGGAGGAAGAAAAGATGAGGGAGCTGAAGACTAGGGAAGGAGGTAGTAGGGGGAGGGGAGGAGAGCGCTATTATTTGCCAAACCAGCACATGTTCACCAGAGAGCGAGGTCACGCGGTCAGAAGAAGCAGTGATGTTAATTAGCAATGAAATGAGGAATAAACCAGCATTAGCCCTGAGGCTAATCAATGGGAAAACCACTCCAAGAAGCAGCTTAATGAAGTAGTATACAGCTGTTTATTTCTAGTCCGTTTATCCAGACCAAAAAAAAAAAAAAAAAAGAGAGAGAGGAATCTCCAGTAAATAATAGAAAAAAAAAACTTGCTGACGTATATATTTTTCAAAGCCCGGGTACTGCTCTGATGTACGTATTTATAGCATAACCCCCTATACTTATTTCTTTCAATTAATAGGACAAACCATAAAAATTAGGTGGGTATAAACACCTGCGCCATACCAGAAATACACTTTTTTTAATCTTCTTTACATAGGTGTTCATACTCATTTTGATTTGTAAAAGAATATCACTTTTCCTTGAAATGTACAACTGCTGTAATGTTTTCGCAAGTGGATTATGAAAAAAGTGCTATTGACACAGGAAATAGGACTCTTCTCTCGTTTCTTTCAAGTGTGAGGGAAATTACCTGGAAAATACTTTTGCTTGTTTTTCACTTGTAAAAAATATGACTGACATGTATCTACAAGCAAGACCACAAAGCCTATTAATTAAGATCTACTGATCTCCGGGGTTTTTCGATAGAAGTGCATCAGGATATATACGGGGATCAAAAACTAGAAGCCCAATTAGGGGGAAAAAATCTTTGTCATTTTATCAGGATGGTGAGAAAACAGAGCAGTCAGTTTAAACAGAGTAAGTCTCTCTTTGAGAATCTCTTCCTCGGCTCTAATTGGAAGATAAAAGTTTCTTCTGAAGGATACAAATGTTCTTCTACCTTAGCACATTCCAAATAAACAAAAGGAACTTCTCAACTGAGAAAATCTTATTCACCACTCTGGAAACAAGCTTAGAGTCAACCTTCCTCCTAATGATGGAGATATTACCGAAAGTCCAAACACTAACTACAGCCAGAGAGACTTGAATTAAAATACCATTTGGTCGAGGGATGGTTGGCGGAAGGAAATGGGGAAAAAAAGGAACCAAAAAGAGCTCCTCTGTCATGCCTCTTTTCCCCCCTCGTTTTCCTCCCTTTCCTTCTTTCTATTTAGTAATTTGATAAGTGGTAGTATCCCCCCATGATATAGGAAAATTAATGTTTGCAAAATATGTCCAGGTAGAAATGAGAACTATAAAGAAGATAAACAATAGGCCTCCTTGCCTTCTCTTTAAATAGGGATTCAAAAGCCTAAGTAAGAGATGAAGCTTCTCCTTTTACCCCTTCTTCCAAGTGTAAACACTGACTTTGTTTATCCCTTATAGTTTCCAACGGGTAAGAGTATACAAATGAATTTTTTTTTTAATCATGCCAAGACTAGTGAAATGAACACACATTCTCTTGCAAAGAAAGTCTACGCAAACCTCTACAAACACCTGAAAAAAACCAAGCTCTCATTTCAACAGATCCATGCTTAGGTTTGTGGCTATTAATTGGGAAGAAAGGAACTCCCGTTGCTGGAAGCATCTTCTGACACTTGGCCTGAGCCTCGCCGTTCAAGGCCATTGCAATTTTTTAAGCAAACTTTCCATACGATGAAGCATCTTGAGAAAACACAAACAAAAAACAAAACAACAAACCAACCACTGAAGGCCAACCCGGGAGACAACAGCGCTCAGGTAATCCCCTTTATAGGATGATTTGGTAGCTCAAGGAAATGGAAACAAACCACCGAGTGCTAGAACACCAACAGCTGGTTGGGAAATTACCGCAGATTGTTAGGGGGACCTGCAAACTAGAGATAGGCAATGAAAAGGTTAGAAATGATAGTTAAAAAAAGACAAATTACTCCAAAGACCATATTCTTAAATCGCTGAAGCAAAACATGTTTATTCGATTTGTTTGTATGCCTGTTACAAAAATGCTACTTTGGGATTCTAGGAACCCAGTCTGTCAATTTTTCAGTTTCTGCATTTTCATGGTTGCTTAGAGCTGTTTAATGCAAATACTTCCAATAAGAGATTTCATGCCCCTAAATTACACCCAGTTAAAAGCGAATGAAAATGTAAGGTAAATAACTATAATCAGCCATATTGTCTTTCTCTTGGCACGCCTCACTTTACAGGCATGTTTAAAGACATCTCTGGGGTCCTATCTTTTTTAACAAGCAGCAGTGTATTTCCTGGAATATTACTTAAGATGCTGTGCAGTGAACATTACACAGGTTAAAATGTTACCTAGAGACCTAGAAAGAATTGCATCTGTTGCAAGAGCCATCTTTTTCACCACATTTTGGAACATCTGAGAAGATGAATGGGCATTTTGCTGTGGAGGGGATGAAAAGAAATGAGAAGAGTTTACATTTGTCTTTCATGTGTTCGTTCGTTGATCAGTCTTTGTGGAAGTCTGAAGAAAGTAATTCTGGGAAGAAATGAATGAGGCGGGGGAAGGAAATGTACAAATGAGAAGGTCCCTCTGGATGTGCCATACAAAGAAAGCTCTTCAGAGTGTTAACCAATAAATTAACTCTCTGAGAAGGAGCGCGTTCCATGCCCCTGAACATTTTTGCCTTCGATCACTTTTTTTTTGGCATCACTGGTTCTTAAACCTCAGCATCCTGCAGGATGACCTTGTGCAGTGTTTAAAATGCAGAGTTCTGGGCCGCCCTGCGAAATGTGGATTAAATACCTCAAGGAAGGAGCTCAGGAATCTGCATTTTTTAATTGAAGTATAGTTGATTTACAATATTGTGTTAGTTTCAATTATACAGCAAAGTGATTCAGGTATACCTATTCTTTTCCAGACCGTTTTGCATTATAGGTTACTACAGGATATTGAATATAGTTTCCTGTGCTATTCAGTAAGTCCTGTTGTTTATCTATTTTATATATATATGTGTATATATATATACACATATATGTATATATATATATACATATATATGTATATATATATACATATATGTGTATATATATATACACATATATATATTTATTAGCTTTTCCAGACTTTTCCATTATAGGTTACTACAGGATATTGAATATAGTTTCCTGTGCTATACAGTAAGTCCTGTTGTTTACCTATTTTATATATATATATGTGTATATATATATATATATACATATATATATTTATTAGTGTGTATCTGTTAATCCCAAACTCCTAATTTATCCCCCTCTCCCTCTCCTTCTCCTTTGGTAACCATAAGTCTGTTTTCTATGTCTGTGTGTCTTTTTCTGTTTTATAAATATCTTCATTTGTATCATATTTTAGATTCCACCTATAAGTGATATCATATGATATTTGTCTTTCTCTGTCTGACTTACTTTACCTTAGTATGATCATCTCTAGGTCCATCCATGTTGCTGCAAATAGCATTATTTCATTCTTTTTTTTTATGGCTGAGTAATAGGGTTATCCCCCTCTCCCTCCCCTTTTCCTTTGGTAACCATAAGTCTGTTTTCTATGTCTGTGTGTCTTTTTGTTTTATAAATATCTTCATTTGTATCATATTTTAGATTCCACCTATAAGTGATTTATGGCTGAGTAATAGGGTTCTGCTTTTTTTGTTGTTGTTGTTGCGGTACGTGGTCCTCTCTCTGCTGTGGCCTCTCCCATTGCAGAGCGCAGGCTCCGGACGCGCAGGCCCTCTCTCTGTCTGACTTAGTATGATCATCTCCATGTTGCTGCAAATAGCATTATTTCATTCTTTTTTTTTTATGGCTGAGTAATAGGGTTCTGCTTTTTTTTTTTTTTTTTGCGGTACGCGGGCCTCTCACTGTTGTGGCCTCTCCCGTTGCGGAGCACAGGCTCCGGACGCGCAGGCTCAGCGGCCGTGGCTCACGGGCCCAGGCGCTCCGCGGCACGTGGGATCTTCCCGGACCGGGGCACGAACCCGCGTCCCCTGCCTCGGCAGGCGGACTCTCAACCACTGCACCACCAGGGAAGCCCGTGGGTTCTGCATTTTTAACTAGCACTGCCAGGGAGTTTGCGGACTACCCTGTGAAAATGGCTCTATGATGTTAAGAGCACACATAGTTTTTTAGATGGCATTGCCATTTCAAAAAGACTTCCCACCCATTCGTATAGGCTTTCTCTGCAAAGCACACAATTGTGACTTACAAACAAGCCTTCAGAAGTGTGATTAGCAAGGGAGCAAAGGGGGGCAAGAGATTAGAAGAATCGATAAATGGCTCGAATATGTGAAATTACCTTGTTCGTCCAAAATACAGGATGGTATTGTTCTGTCATCCTGGGGCTCAATTGCCTCACTCCAATTTTAGGAAAAGTGGTCATCATTTCCTTTTGTGGGGAGAACAATTTCTGAAGAACCCAGTCATTTTAAAAAGTGAGATCTCCCCTCTCTATTGACAGAGCAGTCAGTATCTCGGTATTACGGTACCCATGTGGGCGGCGTGGCAGACAGGGAGAGAGCTGGGTCCAAGTACTGTCCCATTCTGTCACTTATTAGGGGTGCCATCTTCGGCAGTGTCCCACTCATTTCCTGGCACACAGAAGACATTCCTCATCTGCACAATGAATATACATTCTAGGCAAAAGCAGACTTCTGCACCATAAATATAAAACTACCTCTTCACAAACAATGAAGGTGAAATGAGAGAGTAAAGCTGTGTCCTTTAGTACAGAGCCTGAAACCTGAAAAATGCAGACCAAATAAGACGGTGAAATAAGCTAGTCAAATCAAGCCTCAGAACTTAAATTTCAGTGACTCAGTTTGGGGTATTCATTTCCTGACTCGATTTATGAGACCTGGCATTCATTTTAGTTACTTAAGGAATTATTAAGATCTGATAGTGGGAGGAGGGGCTCATTTCATGTCCTCTTACTAATTAAGCTGAGAGGACCATAGGAAGTTAGTGCATTGTCACCCGACTTGACCAAGAAGTAGTCACAACTTGCATACTCTGAAAGTGTGTATGAATTTCATAATTATTTAGAAATTAAAATGATGTTTTCCCATAGACACCAACTCACAAATGGAGCTTAGATTTCTAGGCCATTCCACCAAAGCCTACTTAACTTGTAAATAGAAAACGAACTACTGTTTTGATGGGAAGACATGTCTATGGAACATTAGGACACATCTTTCTCTACTTCTGTCTAAGGTGAAAAAAATATCTTCTTAGCTTGGCACTGAACAAAGCCATCCCGACCTTAGCTTCTTTAACTTGATACAGTCCCATTAACTCAAGCGCCTCAGAAGTAGAAGGGCATGTGCTTCTCTTTGGCAGGGTCCTGGGTCACAGATAGAGCTGGAAAGGACTTCCAAGGGTCTCAGGGAAAGTAGGAGGGCACAGCAGACTGGTTATCTGTACCAATCTGTACTATCTGTACTGTTACTAATTCCCTTAAAAATATTGGGGACACTTTTAGGCGATGAATAGTTAAGAAATGTTATAGATAATAACAAAGTTTCAGGGGTAAGACCCAAAGACGCATGAATTATAATCTGGATTTTCTTTTCATATAAGTACTTAACCACTATCATTAATAGTACTTTCTGGGACATTTGCAATTTATTCTTTGAATAAATACTCTCATAAACACTATATTTTAAGACAGTGTTTACGTTCTTCCATATTATTGAGCTGTGCTTTGAAAGGAATGAGCCCACGCTATTATTTCCACTTCTTCAGCCACTAACTTTATCCTTGAAAATGAAGGCTCTGGAACAGGCTCAAAGGCAATGAGTTGCCTGCTCAGGGCCACTGAAGAGGCGGAAAAGAGATGCCTAGTTTACACTTCACAATTCTAGAAGATCATTTTGGAATTTCCACTGGAACACACTGTCTTTTGACATTCCTCTCTGACTTCAGTATGCAAACACCTGAAGGGACTCACCAGCCATGATGAAAGTTTTAGGGGCTTTGTACATGGTCTCTTCCAGGGTGCTTGGCTCTCCACCTGCATCGACTGTACAGCATATACAGAAGCTGGCAGAGCTACTCAAGAGAGGCTAACATTGATATGCTTCTGAAGGAAGAGACGGAAAGGCTGGCTAAAGCCCAAATTAAAGGTAGGCGGCAAAACTAGCAGAAGCCAATCAGCCCATCTAGATGGTGAGTCTGGCAGGTACTGGTAGCCACACTAGCCCAGAAGGTGGCTGGAGGACCTGCCAAGTCTCTGAATGTAGAGTCAAAACCTGACAGAGTCATGCTTTATGCCTAAGACTCGTATATCAGAATCGCCGATTTCAGTAGACCCAACGGGGGTTTTCCCTTCACCTCTTTGCTTTTATAAATTGAACAATGTTGTCCTCTCTATATGGTATCATAAAGCTGCTAAAGAAATCCCAATTAGGTTTTTTTACCCTTCAGAATCAAGAGCTTTAATGACGTCATTATAAAAGATTTCCATAACAAGGCACAGAATACCCTGTAAATAAGCATTAGTTGCACTTGACACCAACCTCAACTGTCAGCAGCTACAGAGGAGAGCCCACAAAGATGAACTAAGGTACCTCTAACAATACACCAAATCTTCCAGGCTGGCAAACCACAAATCTAGAATTCTTAGAGCTTTGCCAAAGACAAACAAAACAGTCTAACTATTTGGGTTTAATACAGCGTGCTTACTGTTTTTTCAGAAGGGAAAAGAAGATATCACCCACTCAAGTTGGTGTTCAGGTTGTGGGCATTTTGGAAAGCTCCCAGAGTAAAGCAATAATGAGAACAGAACTCCCAGCAGCAGTAAGAGAACTGAGCAAAATTATATATGGGGTGTGGGTGCATGAGTGGGGTGTGTGTGTGTGTGTGTGTGTGTTGCACTGTGTGGTCTGAAAGAGTTCGGTCTGGTTTGAGGGGAAAGAACTGTGACCTAGTGTATAAATTTTATCCTAATATACACACCATGTTATTTCAAACCTTGATATAAAGACTTAGCCTCATGTTCTATCTCTTGGTCCCAAATCATAAGGACCGTGACACTTTAAGGAGTGGACCAAGCGTAGATTATGTAATAAAATTTTAAACCACGGCAGCTTGATGCCCTTTAGTTACACTAAGGGCTCACAGGTAATCACAATACATTTACTATATCTGTATCTTTAAATTACCAAGTGTACACTGGAGAGAACTCGAGGATATGTAACCATATCCAGTTCTCGTGAATCTCAGAAATGACAATGAAGAGAAACAGCAGAAGTTAGAAGTGCACTCAGGGTGTCACACTGCCAAGTGAAATATGCTTCCAGAATATTCATGCAGAGAGCCCAAATTTCTCACTCCCTTGCTCCTTGCTGCCACGCCAGAGGAGACTAAAGCTAGACGGTGAGAAGCCCTCCCGGATTCACCGCTGCTGTGGGTTGCTTCTTAAGCCTGTGATTTTGTGTCTGTGTGAGGAAAACATGATTGGAATTGAAAGAGCACGTGAGGGTGGGCTGGCAGAGCCAAGAAATGCAGCTACCTTGCTGTGCAAAGGGGGAAAAGCAAGATCCAACGTCTGGAGCCAGGAAGACCCTTGCGATTTGATGCAATGCTCCAAGCAAAGCTAGAGTCACCCACGCGGAATTGTTAATCCCCTTCCTCCACTTCCTGACACAGAGGATACTATGCCTGGTTCCGAGAGATTCTTCTCAGTATATAATTCGAGTCATCCCTCCTCTTGCTAAAATGTGAATGCATCCTCTTTAGCTATGTAGCAGAATTCTCACGAACCAATCAGGGACGAGGTGCCTACGGACACCGTTTCTATACCTGAAGTCTGTCAGCGTGATCTTCACAAGGCTTATCTCCCAGCCGCTATTTCCTAAACTTCTAATTCCCGAACCATCGCTTCATCCTCGATAGCATCCTGTTTCATGGTCCAGGGTGGTTCTGACCTTGAATATGATGATAATCATTCCTGCCTCCTTGGAGAGAGAAGGGGGAGAAACGTGAGTGCGCTCTGTGCCTTCTCCAGTATAACTGCTTACACACACCTCCACACCAGACCTATTTCGAACTCCTTCTAGAGCTCAGAGGTGAGTCGGTGAAGGTTCCCATCTCTTCCGAGACTTCAGCAGCTAAGAAAACGTGAGAGCTTTTGAAATGGCTTTGTGGCTCCCTACTGAAAACAATACTACTGGCTGAAACAGTACGCAAGACATTCCGCCTCCCGGGACGTGCTGAGATATGACTGCACGGGCAGCATGGGATCTGCCAGCCTTTTTGGTGGCTGTTCTCTGTTATCATCGCATTTGGCCCGAGGTCCACAGTGGTCACCGGCCAACGCAACTTCATTCTGTTTTCATCTTCCCACTTGCCCACACAGTACAAGGCTGTCATTGTCTCATCAAGCGTTTATGAATAGCCTTTGTATGAAGAGCACCGTGTCCTGGTCGCTTCCATAGCCCAATGTGAAGGGAATCCCCTGGGTATAACTGTATGTATGTGTGTGTCTGCCTATTTGTGCGTCTGTGTATGCACGTGTCTCTGGGCTCGGCAAAACATACCTAGAATTGTGCACTCATTCTCTTAGTCTACTGTGTGTCCAAGGCCCATGTCACCAAGCGTGCCTTGTCAGTACTACAGAATGCTGTACAGTGACAAATCCCTGCCCCAGGAAATGTCCACAGCATGTAATTCTTCATGGAGTGCTTTTTTGAAAGACTATGACTTAACTAGCATGAGGGTCAATCTCTTTTTTAAGCTAAAAGGCACTTAGGCAAAGAGATCTGTGTGTGTGTGTGTGTGTGTGTGTGTGTGTGTGTGTGTGAGAGAGACAGAGAGAGAGTGACCAACTGCACATGTGTATATGTGCAATTGTGTGTGTGTGTGTGTGTGTGTGTGTGTGTGTGTGTGTATCGGGGGGCGGGGCTGTGGAGGAAAGAATGGAAATAACAAGATTGTAGGTTTGGAGGGTAGGCTTAGGCTCTGATTCCCCAGCTGTAAGGCACAGAGGTTGTGAAAGTGACTCAGAGAGCACGAGCAGGCAGCAGAACCCTGCACAGCTGGTCCCTGCTGGCCTATATACTCAGGGGAGAGACCAAGCCTCGTGGGGAGGAGTATCCAGAGATGCAGACAAGTCAGATCCATCCGACAAAGTGAGAAGTGCCTTGGGGCTGAGGACAGTAGATGTCCCGGTTAAATTAAATGCCACTTACGTGCCATCGACCCCTCCCATCTTCCATACTCGGATGCATCCTCCCAGGTACTAATCATTATTTTATTAACAAGACAAGAGGTAACTCTACACAGGATGCAATTACATTCTTGCTTGGACACTTGAATGTTTACTTCAAAGAGGGTGTCACAAAGCCCAGAGGGATTTGTCGCAAGGGAAGGAAGCAGAGGGTCTGGTGCAGAGGCTGGCCGCAGCTCTCTGCCTAGGCATATTACTGAACCTCTTGATGGTTCAGTTT
The DNA here is from genome assembly GCF_002837175.3 of Physeter macrocephalus. Taxonomy (NCBI): domain Eukaryota; kingdom Metazoa; phylum Chordata; class Mammalia; order Artiodactyla; family Physeteridae; genus Physeter; species Physeter macrocephalus. The sequence continues at coordinate 15,898,600 of NC_041217.1, forward strand.
TCTCACCTGCAAAACAAGGATAGTAATTGTGCCTGCCTTGTGGGGTCGAAGTGAGCAGTTTTTTTTTATTTAATATTTATTTATTTATTTTGGCTGTGTTGGGTCTTCGTTGCTGCCCGTGGGCTTTCTCTAGTTGCGGCGAGCAGGCGCTACTCTTTGTTGCGGTGTGCGGGCTTCTCATCGCGGTGGCTTCTCTTGTTGCGGAGCACGGGCTCTAGGCGTGCGGGCTTCAGTAGTTGTGTCTCACGTGCCTAGCTGCTCTGCAGCATGTGGGATCTTCCCGGACCAGGGCTTGAACCCGTGTCCCCTGCATTGGCAGGCGGATTCTTAACCACTGCACCACCAGGGAAGTCCCCGAAGTGACTATTAAAGGTGATTTCAGCAAAGCACCTAGCACAAAGTAGGCAAGACTGAGGAAGCAGTGACTTATGAAAACTCAACAGAGGGCTGGGAGTTCTAGAGTATTTACTGCAAATATTGAATACAATCACTCCCCCACTAATAGTTACATGTATTTCCTAATTGTCTAAAAAAGATAAACAACAACCACCCCGCTCATGGATGACATTTTGCAACTGACATTCCTAAAACAACTCAAAGGGTGCTACCTACAGATAAAATGGTTCTACCAGAGACAAGAAGCTAAGTCAAACCCTTTGTTCAACTTCAAAGTTTATGGGATATTCCAGATATCCTGGTAAATGTAGTGTGAGACTGCAAAAAATTAAACTAAGTCATTAAAGAAGTGTACTTAGTGCCTGTTAAAAACAGAATCAGCTTCTTTTCTCCCAAAGATACTCATGTTTTTTCTCTTTCTTATCTCTTTACTGCTGGGAACTGCGGAGCTTAACAAAGCAAACTTGGCTTTACTTATCAGAGTGAGCTCAGGAACCCCTAAGAGAAGGAGTCACCCAAACACCAGAGATGCTACGCTCTACAAGAAGCCCAGAAGATGGTTTAATGCCAACAACCCCCAGCAGCTCCATGACTACTAGACAGGCTTAGATTTTAGAAACACAAATGGGTCATCTGCATTTTATGTGGCTGCAAAGCCCAGCCACTGCCTGGAAGTTTATGACAAGGCAGACATTCTGGGACTCTAAGCAGTTTTGGGGATCTTAGCACTGAGCAGAGATATAAAGAGAATACATGTAACAGAAAGCTACCCTCTTCTGAACTGCTCAAGGAAAATTCCTCACCCTAAATGAGATTAAGGGCTCGGCGCAGATAAGTGTCTGTGACATCCATTTCAATGCCGTCCTGCACAAAATGGCATTTTATGTCATTCAAACTGGAATCATTTCAGAATTCTCATGAAAATCCAATATACACTGATTTTTTTCTTCATACTATGCGTAAAGAAAGATTAGCCAAACAAATTAAAGATGCCAGGGATATTGCAGGGAGTGTACGTAAATGAACTTCAGAGGTTTCAACATATTGTATACAAACAGGTGGTTCTTCGCTCACTAGGCTCTGGCTGCTTCAGTCTTTTTTCTGTTCCTTGAGCCAGCCCAGTTCATGCCCACCTGAAGGCCCTTGCTCTTTTTTTTTAATTTAATTTTTATTTTATACTGGAGTATAGTTGATTTACAATACTGTGTTAGTTTCAGGTGTACAGCAAAGTGATTCAGTTATACATACACATATATCTATTCTTTTTCAGATTCTTTACCCATATAGGTTATTACAGAATATTGAGTCTCAGAGTTCCCCGTGCTCTACAGTAGGTCCTTGTTGATTATCTATTTCCTATATAGTAGTGTGTATATGTGAATTCCAAACTCCTAATTTATCCCTCCCCACCACTTTTCCCCTTTGGGAAACCATAAGTTTGTTTTTGAAGTCTGTGAGTCTGTTTCTGTTTTGTAAATAAGTTCATTTGTATCATTTTGTAGATTCCACATATAAGTGATATCATATGATAGTTGCCTTTCTCTGTCTGACTTAATTCACTTAGTATGAAAATCTCTAGGCCCATCCATGTTGCTGCAAATGGTATTATTTCATTCTTTTTTATGGCTGAGTAATATTCCATTGTATATATGTACCACATCTTCTTTCCATTCATCTGTTGATGTACATTTAGGGTGCTTTCATGTCTTGGCTATTGTGAATAGTGCTGCAATGAACATTGGGGTTGCATGTATGTTTTTGAATTATGGTTTTCTCTGGATATATGCTTAGGAGTGGGACTGCTAGATTATATGGTAGCTGTATTCTTAGTTTTTTAAACAATCCCATACTGTTCTCCATAGGGGTTGTACCTTGTGCTTGCTGATCTGTCTGCCCGGAATATTCTGTCATCAAATCCTTATAGGATGGGTTTCTTCTCATTACTATGCTCTTGGATCAAAGGTTATCCCTTAAAGTTCAAGGCTTCTCTGACTGTCTAGTCATTCTCCATCATACCTTCATTTTATTTTCTTCCTAACACTTATCACCATCTGAATTCTACACAGTTTTCTTTGTATACTTATTTAACAATGGAACACTCCACTAGACTTGAAGGTCAGTGAACGCTTGGACTTTGTCTTATCACCACTGTAGCCCTAGCATCTGGGGCTGCCAGCAAACACACATTTATTAAAGGAAAATTAGCTATAAAATAGCTAATATATTTGTTTTAAAATATTCTGAAAGACCTCTACTTAGAAACAACCGAGAAGCAGCACAGTATGTACTAGAGAATAATAAAACATCATACTTTCAAACATTTTACACTTCAGGCTCTTACTAGTTTCAACAGGCTACCTCTCCCTGCTTTCCCAGTATATATGCTCCCCCATTCCATTTTCTTTATTCAGCCTGAAAGAGAAAAACTGTCAAACTCTGGATAAACACAGTTAAACTGAAATCAACAGTGCTGCTAATAGTTTTATATCCTTAGCATCATTGTGAAGCAACAGAATATTCTCTGGAGAAGTCTCAGCCTCCAGTCTAAGGTGAAATGAAGAGACAGAGAGGCTAAATTTGACATGGGCTCACTCAATACACAGAAACCTCCAGCACCCACGGTCTACCTGGACCTCTGTCACTGTGCAGAGGGCTGGGAAGTACGGCCTTAACCGGATATGAAATCTCTCCTGTAACCAGCTCTGGCGATTTGCACTGCCTTCTACAACCCACGACACTAGCCAACCTTCCTCAACAGCTTCACAAATTCCAAGACACATTAACATCCCGGAAACAAAAGACTCAAATGCCAAAATGATGCTTCTCAAAACGAAGAGATGATATTACACATGGGTGATGGACCTGAATGAAGGTAACTTCCTAGGATAGGGGACCAGTACCCAGAAGAGAGAAAGGAAAGGAAAGAGCCAGAGAATTCTTGCCATATCTTTGTTATATCACCCGCTACCAAATGACTCGTGTGGGACTTCTCTTTCTCTCTGGAAGAAGTAGCTACGTATAGTGTTTCCTTTTTCTTTTTTTTCTTTTTTTTTTTTTTTTTTTACATTTAGAGATAAGGAATGTTTTCCCAAAGAAATGAGATAAAGAGTCAAGCACAGGTTCATGCACTGTATCTGGAAATATCTCCAAACGCTTCTTGTACACTTCTGTGACTGTCTGCATACGTGTGTGCGTGGGTGTATGTGAAAGTACGTATTTTGGGGGGGGGGATATGTGTGTGTCCACGTGCACCCCTGAGGAACACTGAAAAAGTTGAGGTGGGACCTGTCACACTGGGAGAGACTCTGAGAGCTGGAACATTCTGAGTAGGTAATACTCCATGTTGTAAACTGCTCATACAGCAGGACTGAGGAAAAGGCCTCGCCTAGCCACCGGCTGTTACTGACTCTGGGAAAATGAAAATACAGCATCTCTGCACCTGTTCACCTGATGGTGAAAGAAGGAAAAGCCATTACCGAGTGACAGGAGACGAAAAACCAAAATCCACTTCAGCAAGTCACCTCACGACTGGTGATTAATCTCGCACTCCCCCAACCCGATGCCCATTAACCGGATAATTAATAATTTCTTTAGGGATTCTGGCTCGGCAACTGTTCTATCAACCTGCACAGCATTGGGGAAATGCTGCATCGGTGATCAAACGTCTGGAACCAGGCAAGGGCCATAAAGACACAGTGGGGGCTTCGCAGCCATTTGTAAGTCTCTTTCAAAACGAGCAAGTACGGGGCGAGCAGTCCAGTGTCATTTTTTTATCACTACTGTTGGTCACCCTGCATCGCCGAGGACCAGTGATCCCTGCACGCCCACCCCAGAAGACCCCCTTTGCACTGGGACAGCTCAAAGACTTGGGATCGCATGGGCTTCCCTACCATGTACACAAACCAGAATAAACCAGACGTTTATAAACTTTGGAAATGCATCTTTTTAAGCAGTGCATAATCTGAAACCTCCCGAAATCAGAAGTTTCAAATAAGTATTTGATTAGAACCATGCCAGTTGACATATTTCTTGTTCTCACTGGCTCTCACTCACATCCATCTCATGAAGGAAGACACAAGGAATCAAGAGCACCCTTTCTGAGTCTCCTGTGTACATTTATCCTTCTTCTCTCATGTTAAAATTTGTTCCGGGCTTCCCTGGTGGCGCAGTGGTTGAGAGTCCGCCTGCCGATGCAGGGGACACGGGTTCGTGCCCTGGTCCGGGAAGATCCCATGTGCCGCGGAGCGGCTGGGCCCGTGAGCCATGGCCGCTGAGCCTGCGCGTCCGGAGCCTGTGCTCTGCAACGGGAGAGGCCACAACGGTGAGAGGCCCGCGTACCGCAAAAAAAAAAAAAAAAAATTTGTTCCACAGGCAGAAACCAGCTCCTCTTTCTTTACCTATATTTTTTTAAGACTTTAAGACTGTGAATAAAATCCCAAGGAGAATAATAAGTCATGAGGATTGCTATTAAAAAGGCTCACCATTAAAATGCCAACTGATTCATTTTCTCTCCTAATGAGAAAAACACTACATTGAAAACATGATTATACATTTCTCTCAGTGCTATCCAGAATGCAATTTGGATGGAAAAGAAACAAGAATGTAATCCATCCTCGTCAGAGATCACAGTGGACTTGCAGGCAGAAAAGCTGGGTCGAGGCCTGCCTCGGTCACACTGTATTTTCGTATCGTCTCCTCCTGCTTTTTCCACGTGAGGTTTGCCATGAGAGTGTTAATCAGGATGGCTGGCAGTCCACAAGGTGGAAGTGTGTCCACCTTACGTGGACCCAAAGGAGACATTTCCATCAGGTTTCAGGGCTAGGATAACCTGGGCTTCTCCTAAGTGTGGGTTATACAGACAAGGCAAAACTTCAGGCTGAGAGCATCTGGGCTGGGAGAAAGCTGAGAGCTAAATCAACTGTCCATTTCTAGCAAATCTGCAGGACCATAACATAGGCATCTCTCCCCAACACACATTCCAATTCAATCTTGCTATGACAGCCTGGTTTTTCTTTCACTCTTTCAGACGTTTTCATATTTTATTGTATGTTCTTACGAGAATCCCCTCAAATCATTTTTGTAATAAAATAGTAGGTAACAAATTAGACAGATTAAAAAAAAGAGAGAGAGACAGAGAGCGAAAGAAAAACAGACTGTAAAACCTTTGGCTAAACATGAGATTATTAAGTCTAACATAGAGTATTTGAAACTGGAAGGACAGGGGGTTTACCTGATCTGATTGGGTACCCCCAGTGCAAGGCGGTGTGCCATAGAACTCTCCCCAGAAAAGACCATGACATCCCTGTAGCATAGATATTACTCTGATTTGGGTTTGGGGAACAAGTTTTTATATTAAAGCATATATTATGGAGCAGAATGCAAATTTCACACGCCCAGTAAAGATAAGCCAAAGACTTAAAAAAAAAATGTTTTGGTTGCTACTGGCCATTTCAGGCTAGACCTCTGCTGTTATGTAATGAATATTTGTGTCCCCCTCAAATTCTTATGTTGAAATCTTAACCCCTAATGTAATGGTATTCAGAGGTGGGGCCTTTGGGAGGTAATTAGGTCATGGGGGTGGAGCCCTCATGAATGGGATTAGTGTCCTTATAAAAGAGAACCTAGAGGTCTCTCACCCCTTTCCACTCTGAGAGGGCACAGAGAGAGGATGGTCATCTATAAATTAGGAAGTGCGCCTTCATCAGACACCAAATCCATCAGTGCCTTGAACTTGGACTCCCCAGCCTCCATAAATAACTAAATTAACTTTCTTAAAATAAGTAAATGTGATAAATAAGTATTTGTTTTTTAAGCCACCCAGTCTATGGTATTCTGTGACAGCAGCCCAAATTGACTAAGACACTGGGAAATAACACGGACATGTTTCTTGACCTCCGCTTTCGGAGAACATGGGTAGAAATTTTCAGAAACGTTCAACTGGATCACATTATAGATAAGGAAAATGAGACCCAGTCCTTTGACTTTGTACAGGCTTAGGCTCATCATCTCTAAAACAAGTGCAATAATAAATATTTCACTAGCTACCATGGAGATCCAACAAGATAACACATGTGAAGAATGTCATAATCTATAAAGCATTGATAGCTATGAAGTCTCAATCAAGAACATGTGACCCAGATTCACAAAAATCCACTTCTGACTAATAACTCTGCAACCTTCCCAAGTCTAAGAAAGTAAGCACACTGAGTCAGCTGGTAGTTTGAGTTATCCAACCATGGGTGGCACTCAGTTCCCAGAGGGTAAAACTAGACTGGAAAGATCCAACACTATAAGTTATACTCTTCATTTCATGAGAATAAGGACCATACCCAGTTTATTTTTGACTTCCTAGAACCAAGCATAATGTCTCTACCAAGCACTCAATATATTAGATACTCAGTAAGTGCTAGCAAAACAACTGTTTGTTGAATAGAGATCTGAGGGACAGATACATGCAATTAGACTAAAAGCACTTAAGTGTTGCAGGTTTGCTTCAGAAAGGAAACCAAACTATCCCCATCAACAGCAAACAAAACAAATGAATAAAAACAGATACAAGAACAAACCAGAAACATGAATGTGGCACAATACAAACACCATTGGATTTTGAGTCACAAGACTTGGCTTAACTCCCTGATTCTTTTTAGCTATGTAAACTTAAAGGGGTAGTGCCCACCATATACGGCCTATTTCCTCTTTAAAATAAATAGAATAATAACAGTAAACTCAAAGTGTTGTTGTGAGGAATGAATTAATATAAATTGGAGAAAATTTTGTGAAATTTTCAAGCACTAGAAAACATCAGTTACTATCTATTATTACACTATTGCATAAAAGTAAAAAGCTTGTGTGACTCTCTCTTGCGAGAGCACCGGAATCACAACTAACTGCTGAACAATCATCGACAGGAAGACACTGGAACTCACCAAAAAAGATACCCCCCATCCAAAGACAAAGGAGAAGCCACAGTGAGACAGTAGGAGGGGCACAAACACAATAAAATTAAACCCCATAACTGCTGGGTGGGTGACTCACAAACTGGAGAACATTTATATCACAGAAGTCCACCCACTGGAGTGAAGGTTCTGAGCCCCACATTAGGCTTCCCAACCTGAGGATCCGGCAATGAGAGAAGGAATTCCTAGGGAATCAGACTTTGAAGGCTAGTGGGATTTGATTGCAGGACTTTGACAGGACTGGAGGAAACAGAAACTCCATTCTTGGAGGGCACACACAAAGTAATGTGTGCATCGGGACCCAGGGGAAGGAGCAGTGGCCCCACAGGAGACTGAACCAGACCTACCTGCCAGTGTTGGAGGGTCTCCTGCAGAGACGGGGGTGGCTGTGGCTCAGTATGAGGACAAGGACACTGGCAGCAGAAGTTCTGGGAAGTACTCTGCCATTAGCCCCACCAAAGAGCCGGTTAGGCTACAGTGTTGGGTCTCCTCAGGCCAAACAACCAACAGGGAGGGAACCCAGCCCCACCCATCAGCAGACAAGCGGATTAAAGTTTTACTGAGCTCTGCCCACCAAAGCAACACCCAGCTCTACCCACCAAGAGTCCCTCCCATCAGGAAACTTGCACAAGCCTCTTAGATAGCCTCATCCACCAGAGGGCAGACAGCAGAAGCAAGAAGAACTACAATCCTGCAGCCTGTGGAACAAAAAGCACATTTACAGAAAGACAGACAAGATGAAAAGGCAGAGGGCTATGTACCAGATGAAGGAACAAGATAAAACCCCAGAAAAACAACTAAATGAAGTGGAGATAGGCAACCTTCCAGAAAAAGAATTCAGAATAATGATAGGGAAGATGATCCAGAAGTTCGGAAAAAGGATGGAAGCAAGGATCGAGAAGATGCAAGAAAAGTTTAACAAAGACCTAGAAAAATTAAAGAACAAACACCTAGAAGAATTAAAGAACAAGCAAACAGAGATGAACAATACAATAACTGAAATGAAAAATACACTAGAAGGAATCAATAGCAGAATAACTGAGGCAGAAGAACAGATAAGTGAACTGGAAGACAGAATGGTGGAATTCACTGCCACAGAACAGAATAAAGAAAAAAGAATGAAAAGAAATGAAGACAGCCTAAGAGACCTCTGGGACAACGTAAAATGCAAAAACATTTCCATTATAGGGGTCCCAGAAGGAGAAAAGAGAGATAAAGGACCCAAGAAAATATCTGAAGAGATTACAGTCGAAACTTCCTTAACATGGGAAAGGAAACAGCCACCCAAGTCCAGGAAGCGCAGACAGTCCCAGGCAGGATAAACCCTAGGAGAAACAGGCCGAGACACATCGTAATCAAACTGACAAAAATTAAAAGGCAAGGAAAAATTATTGAAAGCAACAAGGGAAAAACGACAAATAACATACAAGGGAACTCCCATAAGATTAACAGCTGATTTCTCAGCAGAAACTCTGCAAGCCAGAAGGGAGTGGCATGATATATTTAAAGTGATGAAAGGGAAGAACCTACAGCCAAGATTACTCTACCTGGCAAGGATCTCATCCAGATTTGACAGAGAAATCAAAAGCTTTACAGACAAGCAAAAGGTAAGAGAATGCAGCACCACCAAACCAGCTCTACAACAAATGCTAAGGGAACTTCTCTAAGCGGGAAACACAAGAGAAGAAAAGGACCTACAAAAACAAGACCCATCTATATGCTGTCTACGAGAGACCCACTTCAGAGCTAGGGACACATACAGACTGCAAGTGAGGGGATGGAAAAAGATATTCCACGTAAATGGAAATCAAAAGAAAGCTGGAGTAGCAATGCTCATATCAGATAAAATAGATTTTAAAACAAAGAATGTTACAAAAGACAGGGAAGGACACTACATAATGATCAAGGGATTAATCCAAGAAGAACATATAACAATTATAATTATATATGTACCCAATATAGGAGCAGCTCAACACATAAGGCAACTGTTAACAACTATAAAAGAGGAAATTGACAGTAACACAATAATAGTTGGTGACTTTAACACCTCACTTACACCAATGGACACATCATTCAAACAGAAAATTAATAAGGAAACACAAGCTTTAAATGACACAATAGACCAGATAGATTTAATTGATATTTATAGGACATTCCATCCAAAAACAGCAGATTACACTTTCTTCTCAAGTGCACATGGAACATTCTCCAGGATAGATCACATCTTGGGTCACAAATCAAACCTCAGTAAATTTAAGAAAACTGAAATCATATCAAGCATCATTTCTGACCACAATGCTATGAGATTAGAAATCAATTACAGGGAAAAGAGCGTAAAAAACACAAACACATGGAGGCTAAACAATACGTTAGTAAATAACCAAGAGATCACTGAAGAAATCAAAGAGGAAATCAAAGATACCTAGAGACAAATTACAATGAAAACATGACGATCCAAAAGCTATGGGATGCAGCAAAAGCAGTTCTAAGAGGGAAGTTTATAGCAATACAAGCCTACCTCAAGAAACAAGAAAAATCTCAAATAAACAACCTAACC
>NC_041217.1:15909073-15910545 GCF_002837175.3 Physeter macrocephalus
CAACAGCAAAGATCAATGAAACTAAAAGCTAGTTCTTTGAGAAGATAAACAAAATTGATAAACCATTAGCCAGACTCATCAAGAAAAAGAGGGAGAGGACTCTAATCAATAAAATTAGAAATGAAAAAGAAGAAGTTACAACAGACACCGCAGAAATACAAAGCATCCTGAGAGACTACTGCAAGCAACTCTGCCAATAAAATGGACAACCTGGAAGGAATGGACAAATTCTTAGAAAGAATTTTTCCAAGACTGAACCAGGAGGAAATAGAAAATATGAACAGACCAATCACAAGTAATGAAATTGAAACTGTGATTCAAAATCTTCCAACAGGGCTTCCCTGGTGGTGCAGTGGTTGAGAATCCGCCTGCCAATGCAGGGGACACGGGTTCGTGCCCTGGTCTGGGAAGATCCCACAGGCCGCGGAGCGGCTAGGCCCGTGAGCCATGGCTGCTGAGCCTGCACGTCCAGAGGCCGTGCTCTGCAACGGGAGAGGCCACAAGAGTGAGAGGCCGGAGTACCGCAAAAAAAAAAAAAAAAAAAAAATCTTCCAACAAACAAAAGTCCAGGACCAGATGGCTTCACAGGTGAATTCTATCAAACATTTAGAGAAGAGCTAACACCCAGCCTTGTCAAACTCTTCCAAAAAACTGAAGAGGAAGGAACACTCCCAAACTCATTCTATGAGTTCTATGAGGCTACCATCACCCTGACACCAAAACCAGACAAAGATACTACAAAAATAGAAAGTTACAGACCAATATCACTGATGAATTTAGATGCAGAAATCCTCAACAAAATGCTAGCAAACAGAATCCAACAACACATTAAAAGGATTATACACCATGATCAAGTGGGGTTTATCCCAGGGATGCAAGGATTCTTCAATATACACAAATCAATCAATGTGATACACCACATTAACAAATTGAAGAATAAAAACCACATGATCATCTCAATAGATGCAGAAAAAGCTTTTGACAAAATTCAACACCCATTTATGGTAAAAATTCTCGAGAGAGTGGGCAAAGAGGGAACCAACCTCAACATAATAAAGGCCATATACCACAAACCCACAGCAAATATCTTTCTCAATGGAGAAAAACTGAAAGCATTTCCTCTAAGATCAGGAACAAGACAAGGATGTCCACTCTTACCGCTATTACTCAACATAGTTTTGGAAGTCCTAGCCATGGGAATCAGAGAAGAAAAAGAAATAAAAGGAATAGACATTGGAAAAGAAGAAGTAAAACTGTCAGTTTGTAGATTACATGATACTATACATAGAGAATCCTAAAGATGCCACCAGAAAACTACTAGAGCTAATCAATGAATCTGGTAAAGTTGCAGGATACAAAATTAATGCACAGAAATCTCTTGAATTCCTATACACTAATGATGAAAAATCTGAAAGAGAAATTAAGGAAACACTCCCATTTACCACTGCAACAAAAAGAATAAAATACCTAGG
>NC_041217.1:15911215-15911802 GCF_002837175.3 Physeter macrocephalus
TCTTAGAGGAAAACATAGGAAGAACACTCTTTGACATAAATCACAGCAAGATCTTTTTTGATCCACCTCCTGGAGTAATGGAAATAAAAACAAAAATAAACAAATGGGACCTAATGAAACTTTAAAGCTTTTGCAAAGCAAAGGAAACTACAAACAAGACGAAAAGAGAACCCTCAGAATGGGGGAAAATATTTGCAAACGAATCAAAGAACAAAGGATTAATCTCCAAAATATATAAACAGCTCATGCAGTTCAATATTATAAAAACAAACAACCCAGTCAAAAAATGGGCAGAAGACCTTAAATAGACATTTCTCCAAAGAAGACATACAGATGGCCAAGAAGCACATGAAAAGCTGCTCAACATCACTGATCATTAGAGAAATGCAAATCAAAACTACAGTGAGCTTTCACCTCACACCAGTTAGAATGGGCATCATCGGAAAATCTACAAACAACAAATGCTGGAGAGGGTGTGGAGAAAAGGGAACCCTCTTGCACTGTTGGTGGGAATGTAAACTGATACAGCCACTATGGAGAACAGTATGGAGGTTCCTTAAAAAACTAAAAATAGAATTACCATATGA
>NC_041217.1:15911945-15918551 GCF_002837175.3 Physeter macrocephalus
TGGAACCTAGAAAAATGGTACAGATGAACCGGTTTGCTGGGCAGAAATAGAGACACAGATATAGAAAACAAACGTATAGACACCAAGGGGGGAAAGTGGTGGGGGGCGGATGGTGGTGTGATAAATTAGGAGATTGTGATTGACATATATACACTAATATGTATAAAATGGATAACTAATAAGAACCTGCTGTATAAAAAAATAAATAAAAAATTCAAAAATTTAAATTAAAAAAAAAAAAAAAGCTGTCTGAAACACACACACACACACCCATTGTAGGTTTTTCTCTCTCTCCCAGATGGCTTGATTCCAAAGCAAACTAAACCAAGATCCTTACAAACTAGAAACAGTATTTTAAAATAACTACATACTATCTCAGCCACTAATGATTTTTAGGATTTTACTATATGCAGCTAATTGAAAATGTTCATGCTTTCCGTTCATTAGTTTTATTATAAGCACTCCAATGAATTAAAGAAAAATCCATCATCACCAACTTCCTTGAAAAACTTTCACTGTCTTGTCACAAAGGCCTTGACCTTACAAAAGCAATTCACATTCATTCAGCACAAATCACAGGACTGGACAGAGGATGAAAATTTGGCATTTCTAATAAATAGGACATCATTGAATAAGTTTGACAGAACACTATTCTACTCCTGATGTCAGGAAACAGGGCCGACAATACTTCCCTTGTTATGGTGAGGTGTATTATACGTCACTGACTGCACAGAGGCTCTATTTGACCTGGAGCAAAACCCAAATGTGTGAAGTGAGGCACTCCTCAACTGGATTGTTACTTTATTAAAAACTCACCTATGCATATTTATAAGAATGGAGCCCTGAAAAAAAGATAAATTACAAAGGTATTTGCTAAGAAAATTGTGAGACTGGAGGCATGTCCACATTAAGAAGCATGTACCGAGGCACCCTTGACTATATCCCCTGTCACAAATGGTAGCTCTATACATCGGTTGCTTTTATGTATTAGTAATAACCATTTATTGAATTATTCTTTATGGACAGTGCACTTTATTTAGCATTCATTACCCAATATAAATCATCTTATCTAGTAAGTTTTGTATCATCATTTTACACTTGGGAAACAAAAATAAACATGGAAAAAGTATATTCATAGACCCAAAGTCTTACATTTATATGTGGCAGAAGTGGGATGCAAACCTAGGCCTACACAAGTTCAAGGCCTATGCTTTTCTGCACATGTTTACATTTAAAAAATACCTGGAGGATACACACATATCTTTATTCAAGTCAACCTCTTTGACATCTGTTTCTGCCAAATATCACTGTAATTATATTCATCCTGGTAAATAATATATAATAACATTCTATTAAATAAGCACCTACTACATGTTCAATTCTCTACTGTTGATGACACTACAATAATTTTTTTAAGTTGAAGTATAGTTGATTTACAATGTCATGTTAGTTTCAGGGGTACAGCCCAGTGATTCAGTTATGTGTACATACCTATGTATATATATATATTATTTTCAGATTCTTTTCCCTTATAGGTTATTAAAAAATACTGAGTATAGTTCCCTGTGCTATATAGTAGGTCCTTGTTTATCTATTTTATATATAGTAGTGTGTATCTGTTCATCCTAACCTCCTAATTTATCTTATCCCTTCCCCCCTTTCCCCTTTGGTAACCATAAGTTTGTTTTTAATACCTGTGAGTCTCTTTCTGTTTTGTAAATAAGTTCATTTGTACCTTTTTTTTTTTTTTTTTTTTTTTTGGTTCCACATATAAGTGACATCATATGATATTTGTTTTTCTCTGTCTGGCTTATTTCACTTAGTATGATAATCTCTAGGTCCATCCATGTTGCTGCCAATGGCATTACTTGATTCTTTTTTATGGCTGAGTAATATTTCACTGTATGTATGTACCACATCTTCTTTAATAATTATTAAAAATCATAAGGTGTGTCCATAAAAATACTGGTACAGTGTTTATATATGCACCCTCCACATTTATATTTTTCTACTCAGACCAAAGGAAAGTATATAGAATATTGTATTCAATATTTCGGGTTTTCTTTTAAAATATGCCATTATTGCTTCAAATCGTCAGTGGATTCTGCCTTTGGAGTCATGAGATCTGGGTTCAAGCACTGACTCTATTTATTTCAAGCTTACTCTCTCTGTGGCCCTTGAGGATCTCTCAAGCGTGTTGAGTCTGTTAACTATTTCTAAGATAGGAATAAAAACATCTGTCTGTCAACTTCAGAGGGCAGTTGTGTATATCAAATAATATAATGCAGGTGATAAGCATTTTACAACGTATACAAAAATTATAAACCTTGAGGAGGTTGATATTAAAGCATCAGTTGTATGGGTTTTGCCCTTTAATGACTTTGAAAGGACTACAGTTATATCCTGAGGAATGAGAAAAAGGAAAAAATAGAGGCACAAGGCATTATGTTTATGTACTAATAACAGCCAACTACAAGGCTATACCTTCAAACAGAAAATGACAATATGGAAAGCACCAGGAAAGTTCATTCTAGTAGGTCTTGGTCAAGAAAAATCAATTTCAAGTCCTTAAAAATCACATCAACTCTCTCTGCCATTTTAAAAAACTCTACACTATATTCCTATACTTCTATTTCCATGAGCTCTGCTATCATCATTGGATAAAGTGAGTCCACTGGCAGGCGAGAGCTTGAGTTCTAATGTCAGCTCTGACACAGGGGATTAATAAACAAATATTTGTAATGTTTCCTGAAGAGGAAAATTCTTGGGTTTTTTTATTAGTATTAGCAGCATATCCCTATGTGTACTTGGTCTCAGCATAGCATCGCATATTTAATACTGATTACTGTATGCGCTTCGTTACACAGATGAAATAAAATGTTACTTATAAAAATGCTCACTCGTCCCCTACCATGATTTAAACACATGGTTAAGAGGTCATTTCTCAAACCATTAGGGGCCCTGCAATTTTCTAAAATTTTCAACTTTTCTCAGAAGCAAATGCTCACACAGAATGTCTCAGTATAAAAAGGGCTTTGACCATGTAGACACGTCTGTCAGCTGAAATTGCTAGAAAACTGAATTGTACAATTTCCGTAAGGGCTCCCTTAGCTAGCAGTGAGACTGGCTTGCTCTTGGGCACATTAACCCTTGATACTTCCTCTGCGAAACCGGCAAGGTGCCCAATGCCAGCGTTCCTGGTGCTGAACTAACAGCGTGGCAGTGGTGACCCCATGCAGGAGGTCACCCTAAGGTAGCCTCTTGTGCCCTAAGGCAGCCTGTCAGGCACTGGGCAGCCAGAACCGCTGCTCCCCTGGAGAACACAGGGCTTCAACAGATAAACAGATAAATCATTCACCCCTTACCTTTCCCCACCCAGAAACTCCAGTCCTAAAACAAGTGTTCAAAGGACAGGAGGGATTTATTTCCAAGTACTGTTTCCTAGATCTTTGTTCAAAGATCCAAATATAAGTTGAAGAAACTGGAGGCGGAAGAGGACTAACCACTAGCGTGTGAAAACGTATGGATATTCCAATTTCCATCAGTGAGCACGGGAGCTTCCTCAGAACCTGTTCCAGCTGCTTCGTCTCGTTTAGTCTGGCAGCTGGAGGCTGCGACCACTCCTCACAGGGCTACGACGAGGAGCCTGGGATCGCTCGTGATGCAGGAAGCTTCGGGTTCACCACGTCATGGGGTGGCTTGAAAAGACAGGCCGTGCAAAGCAGCACGGTCCCCTCTGCCCTGCTTCTGGAAGAATGCCAGGAGCGAAGCTGCTTCTTACTCTCTCATTCCTGGGCTGGCACGAAGAGGCCATGTAGGATGCCACACCCTGAAACACCTCGGAGAAAAACAACCACACTCTACTATCTTCAGGGAGGTGGACGGGTGGAGAAGAAGAAAGGGAGAGTGTGCTTTTAAAACATGCCGACTGTGTTAGCACACAAGTAAGCTGAACTACCGTCCAGCCCCAAACGGCCAATATAGCTTTGTAAAAACAAACAAACAAACAAAAAGAACCCCAAACACCTGGAAATGTGTACTTGATTACAAAGAGAATTGAAACGACTGTGATCGTACTATACACATAGGACGCCCAGGTACTCTACTCAAGATCACCTCCAAAGGAGGACTGGAAAAACAACAAAAACAACACTAACAACACTAACGTATCGTGGCAATGCTAAGAACAGATCTAGTAATGGCTATTTTGGCAAAGCAGGACCTTGGCCGGGTAGACGGCAAGGGCTGATGGTACTCCTTTACCATCACAAGCTTCCGAGGGAAACAGCCAGTGGCCGTACCCTCATTTGGCATGCGCTGTGCCGGTTCACGTCCAAACTCCAGGCGACCTTGGGAGCTATTCATCAGGGATGGAAGACAGCTATTTTCCTTTATATCATACTTTTCGGAACTTTTAGTCATTTGTGGTTCTCTCTCTACCTCTCACGTGTGTGTGTGTGCACGCAAGCACGTGTGCCCACCCCCACCCCCTCTTCCTTTCAGCCTCAATTCAAGCATTAGCCTTTGACATAACATATTTGCTCCTCATCAGAACGGAAAGAATGAGCTTCAGAGAAGCAATTGAGTTGAGAGAATCAGAAAGATGACATCACTTCAAACGCGGACTTGCCAGAAAATAATCCTTTCAAGTGCTCCCCTGTGTGACCAGCCGGGGAGCCTCAACTCTCCCTGACCCACTACATGCTGCCCCCGTTTCATATCTTTTGATCACCGTTTGTGTTATGTCACCGTGCATAACATCCCCCGTGTGTATATGTGTGTGTTGCACCTGTGTACTTTTTGAAGCTTCTGTCCACGTTCGCTTTATACACCCCCAAGTGAAAGAGAGGAATTCATTAGCGTCTGTTATTAGTTTGATAATTCTCAGGAAAGTCACACCAACATTTACATGGCATTTGCCCAGGAAGAGTAGCAGGAATGAGAATGTGGGGCCACCTGCACATGTTCTTTCTGACACATGCACTAAGAGGTACACACAGCAAAATGGCCCCAGAGGTGGGTCCTGTACCACTGGTATGTTTCTCTTTTTCTCTAAAATACAATTAAAAGGTCTTCTAACTGTTTTTCCTTTTCCACAACGCAGGAATGTCAGATGCAGAACCATTCTGAGAGGTGCTCAAATATCACCGGACTCCTTCCTCTCCCCCATCCCCACCAGCTCAGGAGCAAACAGTGAGAAAAAATAGACACTGAAGTCAGACAGACCTGGGTTCAAGTCCTGTTCAGCCGCTGCTTCGCTCTGCAGCGAAGCACAGCTCCTGCTTTTGCTGTGTACCTAACCACGCAAAATTCCAAGACTGCAAACAAGCACCACTGTATCCTCACAACTCTACAACCTGGCTGGGCTCAGCTGGACCGTTTTTCTGTTGCTCCTAGAGGCGGTCACTCATGCGGATGCATTCAGCTGGCTGGTTGGCCGTGGACTGGCCCCAGCTGGGGTGATGGACTAGCTGTATCTCAATCTCCCTGTCTCGATCTCCCTCTGTCTCGTTCTCCCTTCAGTCACGGGGCCTCTCCCTTCCCATGTGTCTCCCTTCACAGTCTCAGCACAGGGTCTCTCCAGCAGGGTAACTAGACTTTTTTTTATTGGTGACTCAAGGCTTTCAAGCCCATAAAAGTGGCAGCTGCCAGGCCAGCTTAAAGGCTTAAGTCTGGAACTGGAACCATCTGGCCAGTGCAGATTTGGGGGTGGATAGTAACTATACATGTTGTGAACACAGAAGGTGTGAGTCACTGGGAGACACTCACATAGCCGACTACAGTAGCCACAGCTACTACAGCCACTTAACAGAGCACCGCGTCTCTTCATTTTGATGTCTTTGGTTGTAACATCAGTTTCCGTATCCGTTAAAAGGGAATAATAATATTCCTATATTTCTGGAGCCCTAAGAATTCAATATGACAATGAATACACAGTGGTGAGCACAGTGACTGACATATAGTAAACAAACTCTGTAAATAGTCTCTTTTGTGTACCCCAGAGTACTTGGAATACCCAGAAATTTGCAGGGCCCTTCCTACCACTGTGTACCCTCCCTTGAGAGCAGAGTCCACAGCTCACATCAGCCATCTGAGAAGTCATCTCGGTGCCTTGTACACAGCCAGGCATGCATCAAGTACCTGGTAATGAGTGCTAGCTGACTGACTCTGTGATCAAACCAATTGGTATACACTGTCTCCCAAAACGCACTTCCACAACACACAGACCGATTCAGCTATTCCTCAAGAATTTCTTATACGCAAAGCAAAAGTTATCAAATTCAATGTCACGAGCACTCCTAGCAGCCTGGAGTTCATCTTCACCACTTTTTAAATATAGTATATATAGCAAATTCCCCAAAAATATTCTGCCAGATTTTTCACTGCCTCAATTTTAAAACTCAGGCACACTACAAGAGCTGTGTAATCCATATATGTCTGTGATTCATTTTTACCCGGTTCATCAAAATGCCATTTTTTTTTTTTTTTTTTTTTTTTTTTTTGTGATACGCGGGCCTCCCTCTGCCGCGGCCTCTCCCGTTGCGGAGCACAGGCTCCGGACGCGCAGGCCCAGCGGCCGTGGCTCACGGGCCCAGCCGCTCCGCG